>NW_028318879.1:632474-790592 GCF_062004578.1 Staurois parvus
ATATACAATTTGCAGGCAAGCGCAGTCCGCTTCCTCCGCTAAAGGGGTCGCTTGACCAGAGCGGTGCCACAGCTGAAGAGGAGGTCAGGAGAGATCTGGTTTCTCTGTGGTTTTCTGGTCCCTGAGTTCCAGTTAGCTGCATTTGGGTGACTTCTGGTGGCCATCTTGGGTCAGCAGAGCCTTTTATAAGTCCCTGCCCCTTGATTTTGGCGCACATTTTGTGAAGTGTTTTGGAGAGGGAAAGAGCACCTATATGTCATGGAAAATGATAGCGCAGGGAAAAGTTCCTGAGAGAATAGGGACATTCTAGAGACTCGCAATACTATACTGTTACATAGTTAGTCCGGCTGAAAAAAGGCAAAAGTCCATCCAATTCAACCATAAAAAACAAAACACCAAAACACAAGTTATAATCCTACATCCACAGTTGATCCTCGGGAAGACAAAAAACCCAGCAAAGCATTATCCAAAGCTTATCCAAAATTCCTTCCTGATCCCCCGAGAGGCAATCGAATATTCCCTGAAACAACTTTACCTATAAATGCTAGTATCGAGTTATATTATGTGTATCCAGGAAAGAATCCAGGCCTTTTTTAAAGCAATCGACTGAGCTGGCCAGAACCAACTCTTGAGGGAGTCTGTTCCACATTTTCATAGCTCTTACTGTGAAGAAACCTTTCCGTATTTGGAGATTAAATTTCTTTTCTTCTAGACCTAAAGAGTGCCCCCTTGTCTTCTGTGATGACCTCAGGGTGAATAACTCTACACCGAGTTCACTATATGAACCTCTGATGTATTTATACATATTGATCATATCCCCTCTTAATCTTGTCTTCTCAAGAGAGAATAAATTCAGTTCTTCTAATCTCTCCTCATAGCTGAGCTGCTCCATTCCTCTCCTTACTGTAGCCTCCCCTTTGGAACCAGACCAGCCAGGCTGCATTCCGACCTCAGAAGACAGATGCTGTTGGTGCATCTTTACCAACTTACTCTCTGCCAAGAACTGAACTGTGACTTAGTAGCAGTCTCCCACGTGGGTTGTTTGTAGTTGGCATTTTCTGAATTTCAAGTTCCAGTTATCTATAACTGGACCCTGTGTCTTTACTTCCACTGCACCCCACTGCACCCACCCACAAACTGTAGTCAGATAAGATAATATGAGCAAATGTAAGTGTTCTTAACAGAGCTCATTCATTGCAAGAAAGCCTTCGAGTACACCTGGGCATACTAATAGGTTGTAGCTGTGGTAATACCTTAGAACTTAAATCTATCGATGGGCTTATTATGTAAGGAATTCAAAAGTAAAAAAACACAAATTGAAGCAAAAAGTGTGGTGCTGGGTGCAGTTGTTAAAGCTAAAATGTTTGTACAGTACAGACAAAAAACAAATTTTGTCACTAACCAAGGATTCTGACTTGTGTTTCCACAGTACATGGGACAAACAGCATCACCTGATGCTTTCCCCATCGACTTCAAAATATGTCAGCATATTTGTGTCACTGCCAAAAATTCTGTACAATTATGCTTTTGTCATTACCTTTGAGATAAGAGGCTATCAAATAATTTAGAGATCTTCATTGTGTAGCACTACTCCGCTAAGGGCCTCTGGGATTTTGGGTCCTTCCTTACACACACAACAGGAATTTTTTCAGCCTTCATTGCAGACTCAATAATCAGTCCAGGGCATGTTTGTTTTGTTTTTTTAGGGGTTAAACTTGGATAGGGAATGGGGAAAAGCATGGGATGCCCAGCACTGAAGAACTTGAATGCAAACTTAAGGACTTGTTAACTTTCTGGCAGCTAGGAATTACTGTTACAAAGCTGTCCTCCCGTAGGATTGATGGTACAGCAAAACAGATAGCAAAAATTTACAACTGCTTAGTTGAGTTCTGAAGTCCAAGTGCTGCACAGGCTTCTTGATTTACAGCCCCAGATCCTGACTGTCAGGGTAACTTGAGCTAAGCCTAGCTGATGCTGGAGAGGGTGTGAGACTCCGCTACTCCTTCTCTCTTTCACTGGCTTTCTCCTGTCCTTCCTTCTGTCCTGTAGCAGAGACTCCCAGCACAGGGGTCCCTTCCAGGCGACTGGACCGTGGACTCCCACATGGTCAGGATGCAGAACATTTATGGTCTATCTCCCCACTTACTGGGCCTTACCCACCCAGGGATTGGTGGGGATTCCATAAAAATTCAGGCTTTAGCCTTTGTTTCTCCACCATCAAGCTCCAGAATTATCAAACCAGTCCTAGAAGCCAGGGGGAGGTAACCGAGACCCATCCCAGCTCTGAAAACTAACAAAAAATAAAATTCACCCCAGCTCCTCTGCCTACTGATGGGCCAACTAAATTTACCTATATTTACACTGAGGGTGCTACAATTGCATTAGGGCACTAGACACACGAGGAGGCCTTAGTGAGAGCCTAAAGCTGGCCATACATAACTTGAATTTCAGCCTATTCCTGCTGTGAATCAGCCAAAATTCGATCTGTGAGTGGTCCTGTTGCCACTGCCCAGTGCAACAAAATTTGATCCAAACAAAAATGGAGGCAGGTGGGAAGTTGTTGGCCAAACAGTGACTACATCCAGTCAGATGCATTCACTGTTCAGGTATTCAGACAGCTGTGGATGCTACAGCTGCTTAAATGAAATAGCCAAGAGTTCAAATTTCTCCATCTTTGTTAAAAAAGAATCTATTGATTTTTCTCTTGTTCGGCCTGTGAGCTGAATGAGAGAAATCTAGCTGTGTTTGGCTAGCTTAAAAGCCCATCTACAAGGAAAGGGGAAATCCTCCCTTGCAGTGGGGCGGCAATAATTATTTACAATAATTATATGAAATAAATAATTATATGAGTAAACATTTGCATTAATTATACACGTTATCCATTATTTGAAGTATTATTTTGGTCAAAAGTATCTGAAAAGTTGTGTTCTATAAACAACTGAAAGTTGTTTAGGATAGCTGTGTAATAAAAATAGCTTGAATTGATTTAGACATCTTTTTTTTAATTTTTTTTTTTTAGTAGTGTAGATAAGCACAATTTGAAGAAAGCTGTAATCTGTCATTAAAAGATTACCTCCTCACATGACAACGTGTTTGTTATCCAATGCCATGTTGCAGGATGTCTGTTAGAATAGGCTCTGATAGTTGGTAATGAGCTGAATAGAATGCAATGGAGACCACAATAGAAAGTGCTTAGGATTTAAAAAGATCAAGAGTGTTTAGGGTTGAACTCAGAGAAATAGGTGTGATGAAATGTAAGGTTACTGATTACACGTACATGTGCTGTTCCTGAACGCTTGCAGGAGTAGGAAACCTGCTTGTATGTTCTTGTTTTTTGGATCATTGCCTTTAACCCCTGTGTAGTTTACAGGAACAATGCTGCCCATTCTCGCTGTACACAGGATAGGAATGCTTAAAATGTCTAGGTAATGAAATTGCTGCACAATGTAGATTATTTAATTAATATAAATATTTTTTTATGAAAAACAAATCTAGCATGAAGGACATGTGCAGTTTTTGCTTCTTACATATTAAGGAATGCTCATGGATGCACAGAAGTTACTATCCGTTCCACGACTTTATGGATTGAAGCACACTGATGTACACTATGTAGTCATTTTATTGGGTTACAATAATATGGTTATTTTTCTATTACTTTAAGATTCTGACACTTGGTAAATTATGCAGGTTTGTTTTTCATAAAATGCCAATTAGAGGGACTACATTAGGACTCACCTAACTCATGTGCATATACTTGTTTGTGAGCTAGTATTGTAGCACACTGCTATACTCACTCCAAATTTTAAGTATACTCAACACGGCTTTAGTTCAGGATACATGGCCTGTTTACAATACCATGTGCATTTCCTATCTTCAACAACTGTCAAAAAAGCAGATAATGTAATCTTTTTTTTTTTTTTTATGTTTTAGCTTTACATTTTAATATGCACTAGTACTAAACTATACTTTTCTAATGCACAGGCTTGGAAATTCTAGTACTTTCCGTCACACAAATGACATATTGTTAACAACATGTACCATAGTTGTACTCACATATTTGATTGTATAGAACAACCTCTCTCTCAATCTTTTATCCCCAGAGGAAATCTCTGGAATCCTTTTCAGGTCTCAGGGAACCCCTGATAAAATTAATTCATTGTGGAGGTCTGTGATAAGAATGCCTTTGACATCTACTGTATAAAGATCTGCGAAGTGGCATTGGACCAAAAATTATGCAGGCTCCATCAGATGGTAGATCAGTCCGCTACAGCTCAAGGAACCCCTAGCAACCTCTGGAGGAACCCTAGGGTTCTATGGAACCCTGATTGAGAATGGGTGGTACAGAATTACAGAATAGTGCACTTTTATGTAATGATTTTGTCTAAAGTGTAACACTTTATGTCTCATTGTTTTTATATAATTGAGCCTTTCTTCAAACTTCTGCTCCTTGCTGAAGAGCAGCAACGACTTTTCTTTCTAAGCAGCACCTAAGAGGTGGACCAACAAGAATTCTATCATGACCTCAGCCTGATGGTGACTCACTGTGAGAAAATGACTGTCTAACCAACTCTGGACACTACATTAGACGCCAGTGATATGTAAAATTCTACCCTCAGCTGTTTGTGGGAATGATGAGCAAATGTATTTTGTTGACCCACTTGATGAGGCTGTTGCTGTTGATCTGCCAGATGTGTGTTCTTTGCTGGCCCTATATCTGATGTCTATTATCACAATAATGGCGGTTATATTAAAACATTTACAATGGAGCTTGCATTTGGTTATTATCCGCTTATATGCAAGCCAACATTTTCAATGTTCACATCTAGATACGGATGGATCTTAATGAGGTACATAATGTTACTTTTAAAAGTCATATTTAAGAGCTTAAAAGCCATCTCTACCAAAACTGTTATTTCATTGTTGCACGATAGCCAATGCATTGAATCAAATTGAAATTTTGCCCGGAGTTGAATGTTATTGTTTCAGGTGAAGATGACCTAAATGTATTTGTATTGTGTTCCAGTCCAATGTTGGGAAACATGTAGTATTTGTGTATATCCTAATGCTCTCTCTGTGCCAAGGGTATTAGGAAAAATATTTTTTACGTATTTTTTTTTTTTTTCTGTAAGAAATACATAGGTTATTATTGCTTCTTGGGCAAGTGAAGAATACCTGTAGTCCTTCAGTTAGGGAAGGACCACTGATCCAGGCTTGCCTTGCCTGTTGGGTGTCTACAGGATGTGTATATTTATATATACATATTTCTTTGGATAATAACCACCATTGTTGTGATAATAGACTGCCTAAAATTATTCCCTGAAACAAAATTCATGTGCATTGCTCTGCGTTTTGTTTTTGGTGTCTGTTGTGCAGTAAAAGTACAGATGAAAAAGTATAACCCTAGACTAAATACCACCAAGCCAAAGATTTCCTGATGATATCAGTCAGTAGGAGGACAACACATGTGGCAACACTCACCCTCTGTAAAAACAAAATGAAAACAAAAGGAAGCTGGAATGAATTGAAGGGTGGGCACTTATGTGGCTGGGTCCAGGAAGTTGTTTTATGTAAATTCATAAATCATTGAATTTAGTTTGGCAGTGCTTACTCTTAATGGAATTTTAACCACCTGGGAGAAAAAAGTCACATCAAGTTCTATTTATTCAGAATGCCAGGCCATGTAACCTCCAATGCCTGAGGCTTTAACCCCTGCATAATATATGGATTATGTAAACATGGTCTCATAAAGTTCTGTTTTCTGTAATCTATTGCTACTTTTTTTTTCTTTTTTTGTAAACACACTCTTGTTTTGTTTAAAATATGGCAAAGGAAGGCCAATATACAATGCATGATATTGTGTGTGTGTATATATATATATATATATATACAGTTGTGTTCAAAATAATAGCAGTGTGTTGAAAAAAGTGAATAAAGCTCAAAATCCTTCTAATAGCTTTTATTTCCATACACACAAATGCATTGGGAACACTACACATTCCTATTCCAAATCAAAACATGAGGAAAAATATATCAAATTTGTGTTGTTACTCTAAAAAAAAAAAATGGAAGAAAAGTGAATATTAGACTGTTCAAAAAAATAGCGGTGTTTTTATTCTTCTTTACAAACTCAAACATTTACTATATAAACTGAAAAATGTTTGAAGATTTTGCTTTCCTTTGAATCACTTAATATTTAGTTGTACAAGCACTGTTTCTGAGAACTGCTGTACATCTGTGTTTCATGGAGTCAACCAACTTCTGGCACCTGTGAACAGGTATTCCAGCCCAGGATGATTGGACTACATTCCACAGTTCTTCTCTATTTCTTGGTTTTGTCTCAGAAACTGCATTTTTGATGTGACCCCACAAGTTTTCTATTGGATTAAGATCCGGAGATTGGGCTTGCCACTCCATAACGTCAATCTTGTTGGTCTGGAACCAAGATGTTGCACGTTTACTGGTGTGTTTGGGGTCGTTGTCTTGTTGGAACACCCATTTCAAGGGCATTTCCTCTTCAGCATAAGGCAGCATAACCTCTTCAGGTATTCTGATGTATTCAAACTGATCCATGATCCCTAGTATGCGACAAATAGGCCCAACACCGTAGTATGAGAAATATCCCCATATCATGATGCTTGCGCAACCATGCTTCGCTGTCTTCACAGTGTACTGTGGCTTGGATTCAGTGTTTGGGGGTCGTCTGACAAACTGTCTCTGGCCACTGGACCCAAAAAGAACAATCTTACTTTCATCAGTCCACAAAATGTTGCGCCATTTCTCTTTAGGCCATGGCACAATCCCCCCCCCCCCCCCATGTAACTGTCCTCTCTCCGATCGATGATGCTCCCCAATACGCATCTTTGATCCATCTTGCTGGAGCATGGGCGGCGGCTAGTGATCCGCAGGATCAGCTGTGTGTTTAAGTGTGATCAGCGGTGCAGCAGAAAAGGGGTTACCTGTGTCAGCTCGATGCTAATGTTGTTGACTGGTGATCGGCTTCTTATGCCTAAAACTGTGACATGCATAGTTGCTTCAAGGGGGACAGATCTTCACGGGAGACAGATCTTGCCGCTACACCGGTAAGTTTCAGCACGCTGTATACCGGCTTATAAGACGACACTCGGCGTATAAGACGACCCCCGACTTTTGAGAAGATTTTCACGGGTTAAAAAGTCGTCTTATACGCCGGAAAATAAAGTATATATATAGATAGAGAGAGAGAGAGAGAGAGAGAGAGAGAGAGATTGTTATGTTTTATGCCTTTTTCTTGCAATTTCAATACAATAATATGAATGTATACATCACTATGTGAATTTCTAATAAGAACTTACATAGTATGGCACCATGTGATATAATGGTGGTATGTTAACAGCAATAGTAATTATTTCTCAAAGGTAGTTAAGCCGGCCATACATGGATCTAAATTCCCTACTGAACCTGCCGAGATTCAATTCATGTATGGGCAGGTTGATTATACCCAAGTTGATCCATCAATTGACTTGGGTACAACCAGACTGTCAGATTTTTTACATGCAATTACTGCCAGCTGCTAAAAGTAATAATTGTGTTCTGTCCATTCCTGTAGGCCATTTGACTCCTGCCCCAAAGACTTTTGACCGTTTTTCAAAGCTTCATCCTGTAGTCTTTCGAGGACAGACCAGACATTAGGACGAGCTCCATCCTTCTGAGCCTTGCACATGTGCAGTGCACTCTCCATGAATGTGCTCAGTGGCTGCAACAAGAGGAAGAGTGTTGCATCCTAAGTGTTTGGGGCAGGCGTCACTCTTTAAGCAAATGGCCTACAGGCATGTTTTTAAAACCTGATTGGTCTAGTATTGCAAAATGGTGTTTATGGATTGCATTGGATATTTTTTTTTTTTATACAGGTGAATCAAACTCTTAGCATATTGTTGGAAAGAGCAAAAAACCTAATAATCATTGTTTTTTTTTTTTTATTATTATTATTATTACACAGGACTTGTATGGTGCCAACAGTTTGTGCTGTGCTTTACAAAATAAAGGGAGACAGTACAGCTACAATACAATCAAAACAGGAGGATTAAGGGGGCCCTGCTCATAAGAGCTTACAATCTAATAGGGTGGGGCAAGTGGAACAAAAGGTTATAACTGTGGGGGATGAGCTGATGAAAGTCATAAATGTCTATTTGGAGGCATGATAGGCTTCTCTGAAGGCAGCCAGAGTAGGGGATGGTCAGACAGATTGAGGTAGAGAGTACCTGAAGATGGGAGAGGCTCTGGCAAAATCCTGGAGATGTGCATGGGAGGAGGAGACAAGGAAGCTTGAGAGCAGGAGATCATGAAAGGAGCAGAGAGGATGGTTTGGGTGATACATGGAGACAAGTGATGTAGCTCGGACCAGAGTTGTGGATAGCTTTGTATGTTGTTGTTGGTATTTTGAATTTAATTCTCTGGGCAATCGGAAGCCAATGGAGGAACTGGCAGAGAGGGGTGGCAGACACTGCGCAGTTGGTATGATGGATGATCCTGGCAGCAGCATTCATGATGCTAAAGAGCGGATAACCTAGGGAGAGGTAGGCCAATGAGAAGGGAGTTGCAATAGTGAAGACGAGAGATAACAAGGCTGCTTGGCAGTTTAGGATTATGAAATGGTGTTTATGGACTGCATAGGGTTTTTTTTAATAAAGGTGAACCAACCCTTTAACATATTGTAACTTTTGCACAGGATTTCTAAATGTTATTCCTAACTTTTGTTATAAACC
Source organism: Staurois parvus (assembly GCF_062004578.1). Classification (NCBI taxonomy): domain Eukaryota; kingdom Metazoa; phylum Chordata; class Amphibia; order Anura; family Ranidae; genus Staurois; species Staurois parvus. Next base: position 641,216 of record NW_028318879.1, read on the forward strand.
AGTGTACATATTCCTGTTAACAGAAGAAAACAGAAAGCGTATCATTTCCTGGTTGCTGCTCTGCTTAGTTCACATTTATAAGGGCAAGGATGCTTTCCAAAGAGCAGAGCTCCCTGTAGGCCCTAAGATTTATGAAAGGAAAGGTGTTCCATAAATGGGTATAAGTGTTTGTGTGATTGGCTATGGACGTACAGATGAGGCAGAGGCAGGGTGACCTGCTTGTGTGCGTTCGTGTCTATGGAGAGATGTGGAATAGCAGCTGAAAAGGGGAGGACCTGCCTTCCCAGTGAGCTTTCCAAGGAGACAAAGAACAGCACTAGCAACCAAATAAGGAATTCTCAGCCCAGCGTTTTCAGAATACAAGTTATTTTGGGGGATTTTGAGAAAGTTAGAGCACGGGCTGCTTGTGTAACTCAGAGATTTCTTTCCAAGCATGAGAGTAAACAGCAAAAGAAAAACACCCTTCTTGTGATCTCTTATTTTATCCCCTCTGTCTGCACAAAACATGTTTGTTCTTTTACCGTAAGCCTTTAAGCTCGATGCCTTGTCTTGTAAATCTGAGCATTTTTCAGTGATAAAGCCTTAAATATCGCTTGCAAAACACCACAGAACCATACAGCTTTAATACCGAGCAGCAGAAGTCAGTGTTTATGGCTGTGTGGTAGGTGACCTTGTTGCGTAAATGGTTGTATTAATATATACTTCAGAACTAAATTTCTTGAAAAGATTAAGTTTTTATATCTGCACCAAGCATATATTCTATTATGCACAGCTAATAAAAAGACAGCAAGCTTATGATACCATCCTGCATAGTCAAATAAGAATCTGTACCACTATGCTTAACTTGCTGGTGTTGTTCGTTTATTACACAAACGTATATAGAGCCGTCACATATATTCACATCAGTCCCTGTCCTCAAGGAGTTTACAATCTAAGGTCCCTAACTTATATTTATACATACACATACTAGGGACAATTTAGACAGGAGCCAGTTAACCTACCAGCATGTCTTTAAAGTGATCCTGTCATGATATCAATAAATAAATAAACATCGGTACCTCATAAAAGAAAACAAACTATTACCTTTTCTTTTGGGCAGTGAGTCAAATTTTTGTTCTTTTGAAGATCTGTGGAAGGCACAGCTATCCAACACCTCTGGGTGTATGGAGCTGTGAGTCCCCCACTGGGTGCTTTGGTTCCTCCCACCACCCGCTATATCACTGTGTTCTGTAATGACGCATTGACCAGATTGAGGGGGACAACCTATATAAGACAGATGGAAGTGTTGGATAGCATCAATAACTGTAGCTATAGTTATTCCCAACAACTGCTATGTTATTGCTGTGCTCTGTAGTGATGTACTGACTTAAGGAGGAACCAGAGTGCCCAGTATGGGACACCCTATTTGAGACAGCCGGAGTGTCGGATAGCAGAAGTGCCTATAATTAGGGTACCTCCTAACAGCTGCTATGTCACTACTGTGTTCTGTAATGACGTATTGACTAGCTTTAGGGGGAACATCCTAAAGAATGTAAGCCTTTAGGATTGATTTACTAAAGGTAAATGGGATGTTCAGACAAGCCAGTTTTACCTTAGTTTGGTGAATGAGGTGAAAATGCACTTTGCAAAGAATTCCCAATCACATACCAGAAAATAAAAAAAACTGTATTACTGTTTGCACATGATTGGATGATGAATGTCCGCAGAGCTTTACCTCATTCACTAAACTCTAGGGAAACTTCCCTTGCAAAGTGAACACCCAATTTTCCTTTAGTAAATCAACCCCGATACCCCACATTCTTCATCTGCCTGTCTATGGCCACCCCAAGAACTAAAAGTTTATACCATGGAAGTGCTGCCTTCTTTTTTTTCAAATCAGGTCAGCACAGTTCACTAAGGCATATCATGTCAAGGCATACTTCAAATGGTTAACAAATCATTTTTATTTACAAACTTATACCTATTGCTTAGAAAATGGCAGTAAAACTTGATGCAGTTTGCGGAATTTATCCTATTTTGTAAATATATTTAGCATTTTCTAAAAGGCTAACCAGGGAACCATACTGCAGGGTCTCATCTCTGCATAGAAATAGGATACTGGTTCTTACCTAGATTATTTACTAAACAACTTGCTAGTACTAAACAGATCTTGAACACTGGTGACAAGCACCAGTAATGACGCATACACACATCTATTGTGCCAGAGTACACATCACACACATGCATAGTGTAGCTGAGCAAATAGCTATGGGTGTGGGCACTGTTGACAGGAGGAGGTATAACTGGCAAGCAGTGACAGAGGAGCCTTGTTTATACATATAGTATGTATACACATAGGTTTTTTTTTTTATATATGTATACACTGCTCAAAAAAATTTAAGGAACTCTTTGAAAACACATCAGATCTCAATGGGGAAAAATATCATGCTGGATATATATACTGATATGGACTGGGTAATGTGTTAGGAACATAAGGATCCCCATCTTTTAATTGAAATGAAAATTATAAACCTACAGAGGACTGAATTCAAAGACACCCCGAAAATCAAAGTGTAAAAATAATGCAGCAGGCTAGTCCATTTTGCTGAAATTTCATTGCAGCAATTCAAAATGGTAGTCAGTAGTTTGTATGCCCCCCCCCCCATGCTTCTATGCATGACGGATGGTGTCCTGGGGTATTTCCTCCCAGATCTAGACCAGGGCATCACTGAGCTCCTGGACAGTCTGAGGTGCAACCTGGCGGCGTCAGATGGACCTAAACATGATATCCCAGAGGGGTTCTATTGGATTTACATCAGGCGAGCATGGGGGCCATTCAATGGTATCAATTCCTTTCTTCCTCCAGGAACTACCTGCATACATTCGCCACATGAGGCCGGGCATTGTCGTGCAGCAGGAGGAACCCAGGACCCACTGCACCAGCGTAGGGTCTGACAATAGGTCCAAGGATTCCATCCCGATAATGGCAGTCAGGGTGCCATTGTCTAGCCTGTAGAGGTCTGTGCTTCCCTCCATGGATGAGCCTCCCCAGACCATCACTGACCCACCACCAAAACGGTCATGTTGAACAATGTTACAGGCAGCATAACATTCTCCGTGGCTTCTCCAGACCCTTCCACGTCTGTCACATGTGCTCAGGGTGAATCTGCTCTCATCTGTGAAAAGCACAGGGCGCCAGTGGTGGGCCAGCCAATTCTGGTGTTCAATGGCAAATGCCAATCAAGCTGTATGATGCCGGGCAGCACTAGACGACATCAGGCCACCCTCATGAAGTCTGTTTCTGATTGTTTGGTCAGAGACATTCACACCAATGGCCTACTGGAGGTCATTTTTATAGGGCTCTGGCAGTGCTCATCCTGTTCCTCCTTGCACAAAGGAGCAGTTACTGGTCCTGCTGGTTGGTTAAGGACCTTCTGTGGCCCTGTCCAGCTCTCCTAGAGTAACTGCCTGTCTCCTGGAGTCTCCTCCATGCTGCTGAGACTGTGCTGGGAAACCTTCTGGCAATGGCACGTATTGATGTGCCATCCTGGAGGAGTTGGACTGCCTGTGCAATCTCTGTAGGGTCCAGGTATTGCCTCATGCTACCAGTAGTGACACTGACCCTAGCCAAATGCAAAACAGTCAGAAAAGATGAGTAGGGAAAAAAATGTTACTGGCCTCCACCTGTAAAACCATTCCTGCTTTGGGGGTCATCTCATTGTTGCCTATCTAGTGCACCTGTTAATTTCATTAACACCAAAGCAACTGAAACTGATTAACAACCCCCTCTGCTACTTAACTGACCAGATCAATATCCCAGGAGTGTAATTGACATGATGCTATACTCTGATTAAAAAGTGTTCCTTTAATTTTTTTGAGCAGTGTATATTACAGGTTATAGAAAACACATATGTAAACTCTTCCAGCGCATAGCGTTCTACCATAAAGTCTACTTGCACAGCGGATCACCAAAAGCAATGGAATAGCATACTTCTGGTATACTTTGTCGATACAGATTGGGGAATCCAGTAGACCACTATAAAGCAGCACACAGGAGGATGCACGCGCCTAGTGCATTACCAAAGGTTTATTGTATAAAACAAAACATGCAGCCAAATGGATACTCCCAAAAATAAATGTATACAGGCTTTGTATGATCCAAAATCTCAATCCAGTGTGGGAATAACATGGCCAAAAACACTGTGATGCTGTGCTGAAAAGTTGACGCGTTTCGGGGAATGCACCCCTTTCTTCAGAGCTTCCCGCACTTGATTGGAATTTTGTGTCATACAACGCCTGTATACATTTATTTTTGTGAGTATCCATTTGACTGTATGTTTTGTTTTATACAATAAACCTTCAGTAATGCACTGTGTGTGTGCTCTATTACAGGTTATAGCATTATATTTATATAAAGTCTATGTTGTAACTTTTAAAAGGTGTTACATGTCTTATAGTGTAATCGTATTTGTTATAGTATGTGTGTAATTACCTTTGAGGATGATATCATGCTGCTCTAGGCTCTAAGTGAATGATGCCACCCTTTCCTACATGTTGTGCACGTTTATGCATGCTTATGTCATATGACTGGGTTTGTTGCAATCAGCCATCTTTATACTTTATGTGCAGAGCCCTTTGGAGGCTGCAGAGTGAAGCAAGCCATACATTATTCAATTTTCCTTTCTTCAACCATGGGTTGAAGGAAAGAATATAGCTTGATACTGACTGTTGTTTGGGGATTCCTTCCCACTACGGTGTAGTATTCTGACAGTGGGATGTTTCCCCACCATAAGAATACAATGGTTGTGTCTGGGGTCTACAGCTGCTGGCAGTGATTGCACAGAAAAATATCCAAAAGGCTGGTGGTATACAACCAGCCTGTCCATAGATTGATCAAAATTCAGCCAGTTCAGTAGGAAGGGGCCACATTTCAATCTATTTATGGCTGGTCTTAGACATCTATTAGTTGAATGTGTTGTAAAGACACAGGTGATTCCTTTTGGTGTTTTGTTACTGCCTCAGGCTCTTTCCTATGAGTTCCTTAGGCATCATGCATTCTAGCGGTTTAAGTTCCTGGAAGCCGATATCAGCATTTTTTTTTTTTTATGCTCCTAGAAGCTAAATAGTGTTATCCTATGTGTCCATGCACAGTATTTTAGGTTAATAGTGGTTTTTCAAGCTTCAGCATTTAGCAGCAGAAAACAAATTGTTTTTGTGGAGTTTTTGGGAGTGTTTTTCGGCAGAAAAAAATGCTGAACACGAACAGCTTTTTTTTTCTAGCTTTTTTTTTTCTAAATGTACTGTAAAAACACTAATAAAACTCTTAACGCTTCTGAATGCTCTTAAGCATGCCTAAACTCTTCTAAAATGCTACTATAAGCCAGCAAAACATGCTATTATCAGCTTTTTCATCCAGCTTTTTTTTTCTAGCGTTTTTTTGAGCTTCTAAAAAATGCTAGTGTGCATGGAGCCTTATAGTAAGCATCCCCCCCTCCCGGGTAAGGGATTAGGGAAGACAGTTTGGGGGGGAGTGAGAGATACAATGTACAGTAGGTGAGCTAGGGTGTTTTATTGGGGCATACGCCATGACAACACATAGCTTTTAGAATTAACATCACATGGGCAAACATTTATCACTGTATGCATGTAAGCGCTCAGATGTGCTACAGCTTGTCATTGATTTGTACAGCAATGCAAACATCTGTATACATGCTTCTGTTTATGGTGTATGGCCCTCTGTGACCAAATAACTCCTGATAAGGTGTAACGTAAGTGAACTGTTAAAGTATTACTGAACACTATTCTTGAATCTACTGCCAGGTAATCTGAAAAACACATAAAAACATGTCAATCTGAATTAAAAAGTAAAATACATGTATATACTTTTAGAAATGGATACAGTAATGTCAATCATTGGCATGTATTGCTGTATGCATATAGGTGGGAAAAGCTAAGCTCTAATGAGCAGGGTTCTCTGTTTCCTCTTGTACCAAATTGTATTATATCTGTAATGTCGACCTTCATTTTGTAAAGCACTGAGCAAACTAGTGGCGCTATATAAATCCTGTATAATAATAATAAAAAAAAAGGAAAGCTGCAATGAAAGCAATCCAAATTCTGTCATTTGTGACCTCTTAAAATTCTAGTTGCCTGTCTGTTTCTGGCAGCATACATATAGAGATTTTATTCTAAATACTGAGGCCAGCAGCTCATATTATCCGATGTTCTAAAGCAAAACCTTGCATCACCAAGTTTATGATGCAAGGAAAGCATTTATTTCTCCTCCTGCCTTTGACTACAAGTACAAAGTGCTAAAAAAAAGTTCATTATTCGACTCAGGAATGCAGCAAGAGTGATCATTCTCTGACCATGGAGTGGGCAGCCCCCCAGCTAGATAGGTCACTTCTGAGTAATTGTCTAAATGTGATGATTAATCCGCCTGAAAAAAATGACAGGTCAGGATTATTTAAAAACCATTTCTAAACTTTCTAAAGCCTCGTATATATGATGAGAATATCAGACGAATGGTCGTCCGTTAGTCTCATATCAAAAACGAATAGGTTGCTAGAGTTATGAAAATTCTCCTAAAACAGAATACAACTTCACACAATAATGTAATGTATTGTGTTGTAATGTAATCTTTCGTTTCTGAACATGCTTGGAAATGAATACTGTACTGATTACATGAAAATTGTTAGTTCTGTTATTTTAGAAGAAAAATTTGTGCTTTTCCCTTCGGATAATTTCACATGAACTGTTCTGATCGGCTCTCGAAAGCTGTGTATTAATGATCAAATTATTGGATAATCGCTCTGAAAATTTTTTTATTTATTTATCCGATTTTCTTATCGTGTATACTAAGCTTTAAGTCCTGTACACACGATCAGAAAATTGGACAAAAAATGCTGCTTTCAAAACAATAGTACGATAATCTGATCACAGCAATTGTCTGAAATTACTCAAAGGGACAAGCACAAAAATTTTTGTCATACAATATTAGATTGTATGATTTCCGTTTAATCAGTACAGTTTTCATCTGAAAATACATTACATTACTTCCATATTTTTATTCTGTCATACGAGAATTTTCTTAACATTAATAACCTTCACTTTCAATATGAGACTAGCATCCAAAAAAAAAACTGACGATCATTCATACGATATTCTCAACATGTACAGTATATGGGGCTCAACTCCTCAGTGTATCTAATGGCTTTAAAGGACCTCTCAGACCTTACACCATCTCTTCTGATATCATATTAAAAACACTGTGGCATCCAAATGATTGATCACTTCCTTCTACATTAAAATTTTTATTTATTTTTTTAATATAAAGCTGGCCATTGAAAGATTGGAACTTGACTGGTTCAGCAGATTATTTTCATGCAATCACTGCCGCGAGCAGTGATCATTGTGTTCTGCCAGTGGGGAAAGCTCCGCACTGGCAAAACACAATAGCACTGTGTGAGGGATTCCTCCATCAACCCTGACTGTGCTAATGGGGAAATTGAGCAATTACATAATCTATAGGCTGCTTAAGTTTAAGTGCTTCATCCAAATAGGTATTCCAGCATATTTAAACCAAGAACAATTTCACATTAAAAACACTTCTGGTTACCTGAAAATGAGGTTATGTATTTAAATGTATTTAAACAGAGTTCACTTATATTTTTTTGTATCCAGTGACTTAAATAACCCCCCCACCTTCCCATGCAAATACACACAAAATACACAGATGCATCCTTACCTTCATTCTACAGCTAGGGCTTCCCACTGTGTTTACATCTTTGGGGAAAATCTTCCCTATGTTGGCCACAGGTAATCCCTATAGACTTCTAATCAACCATCTCTGGCATGTCTCAACTGTGATGAAGGTAGGCATGCCTTTTGGGGTGTGTGTGTGTGTGTGTGTGTGTGTGTGTGTGTGTGTATGTGTGTGTGTGGGGGGGGGGGGGGGGGTACTTTACATAGGGTCAAAAAAGATAAGTGTGCTTTCTTTGAAAGGGCATGTATTTTTTTTAAACTGCTTTCAGGCATGCAAACTTTGCTTCTAAAAAAGTAAACCTTTTAATAAACTTGGGCATTTCAAACTGATCATATAATACATATATCTATTATAAATATATAAATAAAGGTTACCACTGTGTCAAAAAGATCAGAACATCCAGAGATATGGACAGCTGAGGTTCTATATAACAGTTGACACTTCCTGAAAATACTGTATATGGCCAATCATGCACAAAGGTATCTGGAGTTCTCTTTTATTGTTACACTGCAGCAGATCTTATGTCCAGAAGTACACAATACATGGTCCAATGGGTGGTTCAGTTTAGAGTAGAGCTGGGCAGATTAGGGTTAAGAAGTTTGATGATATATGTCTTTCATGATGCATCTAGAAGGTTGCCTAGGCACCTTGTTCCCAGTTAGTTCTGGGGAAAGTAAAACACTGTGGATCTTTTGCACAATATGTATAAATGAGCAATTTAACCCACTGGCATCTATCTTTAAAAAACATTTTAGTATTGAAAGGACTGATCCTTGGTCAGGGTGAAAAGCTTACCTGCTGAGTGAAGATACTTTTCATTCTGACATTAACCTTTGGCAGATGGCTAACCCTTCAACTAAATCCCTACAATCTGCAGCATCCTTATCTTTAAACATATCCTAAATCAAAGGCTGAAAGAAATTTTGAGCCAAGTGTTCCCTGGTTCCAAGCTCAGACTTCTGTAATTCTCAGAAAGGGAGAAGACAGTGTTACTGTAGGCTGCAGTCCCATCCATAATTAGCATAAGAAACTTTCTGAATTTGACTGGCTTGTATTTTTAGGACTCCGTGTAAAGTGAGTGGACTTTATTATTGTAGCAGTGTCTCATATAGCAATAGCAAATCTTTGGCTGAGCTTACCTGTTGCCATCAATTTTTTTCCCCCAGAAAATAGGTGCTGGAACTCAACAATGACCCCCCCCCCCCACATACAGACCCTCCAAACTGCATCAAATAGTGGGTGTGGCTAAATTTCACTAACAGTAGGAGGGTCTTAAGGGGCCATTAAATGCCAGGAGTTCATTACGTAGAAAGTGCAGAGTTCAGGGGGGTTACACACAGAGTGCAGAGTTCATGGTTGCGTTACATACATAGTGCAGAGTTCAGGGGTGTGCATACATAGTGCAGAGTTTAGGGATGTGCTGCATACCACCAACCTCCATATGTCTTACTTTTGTTGCTGTATTAAGCTGAAGCACCCAGCTCTACTTCCCTGCACACTGTAGGAGGCTCTGCCTCACTCACTTGCAGGGAGATCATCCAATGGCGGTTTCAGCATCCAAACTGCACCCTGGGCACCTGCGTCTCCCTTGTCCCCATCCTGAACTAAGTGGGAGCCACTCAGGAGATCAGATCTGTAGGAGCCGTTGGAAGATGAGCGGTCACTTGTAAATACATAAGCCAGTCTTCTCTGTTTACATATGGTAGTGGTGAGCAGGGAGCAGAGGGCTTGAGCCAGAGGTGGTGGAGTTAAACCAAGTTCCAGCTGAAAAAAAGCCCTGCCTGTTGCCAAGAGTTCCTTGATGACTCGTCACTGATGTTAAAGAATGATAGGCCAAATCAAAGCTTCAATCAGTTCATAAAAAAAGTATTATATATTTTCAGATCTTAAAGAGTTTTTAATCTTAGGGTACTTACTAAGGGAAACCAGCAGTGAAGTCTTGTGGCTTCACAGCTGGTTTCTCATTGCGCATTCGCAAAGTGCACTGTACTTCGTGAATGGTCTGCAGTCTTCTGGGACCTATGAAGTGTCGCAGAAGACTGCAGGGGAAGAAGTGGGGACTGAACTTCTGGGTCAGTTTGCCGTGGCAAGCAGACAAGCAGAGCTTCCACTTTTGGGTGGAGCTCCACTTTAAGATATGCCAAGTGCAATGTGCAGGATGGCTCCTACTATTGTTACTAATGCATAACACTCCCTCCACATTATGGCCAAAGGGAGAGTAGATGTTGAACAGAGTTCCAGAGTATTATCAAACTGCTTTCTACAGTTGCAATCTCCTAAGGTAGCGATGTACAGCTGGTTGCGAGTGCAACCCTCTACGCCTGCTGGTGTTGTTGGGGTAAATTATGTTATTGCAGACTTTATATCTTGTTTTCCTTGGAATTTGTTGTGTATTATTGTGAAATCAGTCATTATCACAGTTATGTAGAAGTGTTAACATTATTAAGTATATTTTGAAATACCTGTAGCATAATTGTTTGGTATATATCATTATACTAATTCCCCACAATCCCCTGCAAACCGCTGAGAAAAGTTTTATACACTGTGAGTCAATCAGGCTTTATTGCATTGTATATTGCTGCCAATGTAAATTTTTTTCAGGCGCTGGTAGCAGGAGGTAGCCGTGTTTAGCTTTCAGGAAGATGGTACCAGCCAAAAGAATACAATACTTCTGAGAAATGTATGAATATAATAAAACACCAGCAGATTATTTAAAATTTTCAATGTTATACAGGTGCACATCTAATGATGATTAGATATACAGCATTAGAGGAATTGTTATACTCTTCTAGAGTTTCATCAAGCCATTATTGCATTCTAAGCTATTGTGCACTGGAATAAATACTTTTAGAGGATGTATTTAAAACACCACTTAGCAATGCATACAGATTCATGAAATATAATATTGTGTGAGAAATATGTTCCAATTTCATTAACAGAGTTCAAGTTATTGTCATTTAATAGCTAAGCTAACATTTCAGAATCAAAGTACCTCCTTGCTATGTCCTTCACAGTACTTAGAACAATTGCCAAGATTTGTGGTCAAACACATGCTCCTTCTTAAATCGGCATTTTGACATGTAATAATGTTTTCTTACTAATGTTTGCTATGTCATTGCAAGTCTTGGGATTCATTGATATGCAAAATGTGTGTGTGTATTCATTAACCCATAGAAAACAGCTAGACATTTAATTGTCATTAACTTGCACAGACCTTCTGAGTTGTGATGGGTATACTACAGGCATAGCTATATTAATAGATGAACATGTGAGCATTTCTGTTTACACTTGATATTACTAAGATCAGCTTGAGAGATTGTGGATGATTGCTCTCCTAAAGTTTGAGCTTAAATTCTGTTTTTCTAATTCAATTTATCTAGAGGATGTCTAGAATCCCAGGCTGTTCAGTAAAGATGCAGCTAGCCAGAGTGTTTATGATGTGCCTAGAGATGGGAATGCATGCTCAACCGTCAGCTGAAGTCTGTTATATCTGACTTTTCTGCCATTGCCTTGGTTAGTCGGTGTAAATCTCAATTACTTTGCAGCCAGTAAATATTTCATATGGGAAATATTAAAATTCTTTAGATCAAACGGTGAGGGTTATTATAGATGTAGGTTACTGAGTACATAATGTGCCAGCCGCTACGTTTTCTATAGTATTAGGCTGTACATATATGGAGCCAGGAACTGAACATTCTTCATCTATTCTAGGCTTGTAATATATCTTTTATACTGAGATTATTATACATGATATATTAAATGCCTGGGTGTGATTAATGGCAATGCAGAGCATCACACACCAAGAATCAAAATCCATTATACAATGTATAGCAAAATGGTAATATTTTAATCTTAGACTATTTCTCCTTTTCCTATATAGATATGTATAAAACATCACCGCAAATGAGTCATGTAGAGAAGGCAAACAGCAGTTTTAGTTTTAGGTCAATAAAGTTAGAAGTCTTCATCTTAATACTTACACTGGGTTAGTGGCTCAAAGTATGGAAGTAAAAGGATAATCATAACATCCAGGCAACAAGCCATTTCTGTGTAGGTCACCATACCATTGCATCATGAGATGTAGAAATTCTCATTAATGGATGTGACATATAACTTTATTGCAGGTGAAATGTTCCATTCCTAGACATAGGGAACATGGAAGGTGTAGCGCATGTAGTGCTCCTGCACTGAGAGTTCTCAAGCAGGTCCACTTGCACAGAAGAACTATTTAGGCTTAAATGTCAGTAGCCTAGTTGTCATGCCAATACATTGATACATTGTAGTTGCTGCTTTAATGCTTTCTGTATTGCTGACCTGGATGAAGAGAAGAGATAATGAATTTTTTTTTTTCTCCTACATTAATGTGCTACAATCTTATTTGTGGACTATGACACAGGAGACAGAAGCAAAACACAGCCAGGCAACTAACACTTATAGAATGACTCTGCTGGGCCAACTCAGGTTTCTTTGACATGTGATGCCACAGTGGTGAATGCAGGCACTTCCACAGAGCGTGACTAAAGCCAATGGCCACTACTCCACATTCTTACTGCTTGACCTCTCTGCAGCTTTTGATACTGTTGACCATCCCCTCCTCATCAAACTCCACTCTCTTGGCCTGCAAAACTGCTTTGTCCTGGTTCTCCTCCTACCTATCACAGCGCTCCTTCAGTGTTACCTATAACTCTGTCTCCTCCTCTCCACTTCCTCTTGCTGTGTGGGTCCTCCAAGGCTCTGTCCCTGGACCCCTTCTCTTCTTCATCTACACATCCTCCCTTGGTCACTTGATTACCTCCCATGGCTTCAAGTACCATCTCTATGTTGATAACACACAAATCTATCTCCCTTCTCATCTCACCCCTTCAGTCTCCTCTTGTATTACTAACTTAATAACTGATATATCAGCATGGACATCACACAACTTTCTCAAACCCATTCTTTCTAAAACTGAGCTCTTAATATTCCCTCCAGCCCTTGCCCCCTCTCCTGACTTCTTCATCAAGATCTATAATTCAACCATCAGTCCCTTTCCTCATGCCAGGGTACTAGGTGTAATCCTGGACACCGATTTTGTCCTTTCAACATCAAATCCAATCACTGTCCAAATCTTGTAGACTTCACTTCTCTAAAATATGCCTCTTTTTAACCATTGAAACCACTAAGCAACATATTTGCTCCCTTATCTCTTACCTTGATTATTTTAACTAATTGGCCTACCTAATCACAGGCTATCCCTTCTTCAGTCTATCATGAATGTTGCTGCCAGACTTATCCACCTTACCAGCCATTTCATGTCTGCCATCCCTCTCTTCCAACCCCTCCACTGGCTTCCCATTGCCCAATGAATAAAATTCAAAACATTAACAATAACTTATAAAGCCATTTACAACTCTGCCCCAAATTAATTCCAAACCAATCTTGTCTCTAGATATCACCCAAACCATCCTCTCCGCTTCTCCCAAGACCTCCTGTTCTCTAGTTCCTTTGTCTCCTCCTCTCATGCTCATTTCCAGGACTTCTCTGGAGTTTCCCCCATCCTGTGGAACGTTGTACCCCAGTCTGTCAGACTAGCACCTACTCTGCCCACTTTTAGGCGATCCCTGAAAACCTATCTCTTCAAGGAAGCCTATCCTGCCTTCACCTAATAACCGAATCTTCTATTTCTCCCATCAGTCCATCCCCTAAAGTTATTACCTCTTGTACCACTGGATGCTCTCTATTATATTGTAAGCTCCCAGGAATAGGGACCTCCTTACCCTCTTGTATTGAACTGTATTGTTGCTGTATTGTAAATATTGTAATATATATCCCTTTATATTGTAAAGTGCTGAGCAAACTGGATTTATATAGCAGGCAACAGGATTTATATAGCAACGCTATATAAATCCTGTAAAATAGTAATAATAGAGCTTTTAGAACTGGCTTTTGCTGGCAGCTGGGGGTGTTCCATTGTCCACAATTTGGGGAACAGTCCCTCTTTTGAAGCCAAGAAAGGATATATATCACAAGCACACTATGAGTCCATAATCAATAGTCTAAACATTTAGAACAAATACAAGGGCAACATTTCAGGGTGTGTAGGTATTGTTGGTATGCGATTGCTTTTAATAAATATTGGACTACTGATTATGGATCATGGTGTCCTGGGGACATGTTCCTTTCTATGCTGGTACCAGTTAACCTGCTGACAGTTGCTACACCACTCCCTTACCTCAGGCCTTGCCCAGGAAAGTGTGCAATGAGAATGTATTAAGTGAGTCTTTTGGAGCCATATCCCTCTGTCCCTCATTTCTCCTCATTTGGCCCTCTTTTTTTTTGGTATGATATATAGACTTATATATATAAAAAATATACTATTTGTCTGCAATAAGTATTAAGCTACACTGTAGGGTTGATTTACTAAAGGCAAATAGACTGTGCAGTTGCTCCAGAGGTTCGTAAATGAAGGGGTGTTCTGCTGACTTCATCATCAAATCATGTCCATGCTAAAATGCTGTTGTTTTTTTTTCCTTGCATGTGATTGGGTATTGTGTAAAAAGTGAAGCTTTATCTCATTTAGTAAGCTCTGGAGGAACTGCACTTGTTAAGTGCATGCCTTAAGAAAATCAACCTCCAAACCTTTGAGCAAGGCTGTAAATGATTAGGTTTGTTATATTGAGGGGACAGTATAGGAAAGTGGTGAAAAAAGTCAAAAGTGGTTCAGACCATTATTTTTTGTGTACTATTTGTTTGTAAATTGTGTAATTAGGGGTGTGACAGCTGTATGTAGGGAAAAAGACATACATAGTAATGATGGCCCAGATTATAGTGCACCCATACCTACTGTGTACACAAAGGTAATTCCAGGGCTGAAAAGTGCCTATTAATCACTGCACCTCTTGGGAGGGAAAATTCTCAATTATTTTAAGCCATCCACTGTGACAGGCTGTGGTTATGATGTGTTTTTCCAATGTTTTATTACAAGGGAATTCACACAATTTACAGAATATAATACAATATAAATATTTGTCTCCCAGGTATTTAATTGATTTAGCCCATAGTCGCTATTGCAAATATAAACAGATAAGCTTTTATTTATTGGTACCATGGAAGAATACACAAACACTACATAATTAACTAGGAATGGCACATACCTAACATACTGATCATGCTGTTGTATTGCCATTCCCATGATTAGTAACAGCCAGGTATTCCCCTTTGTGTATGGGCTTTCACCTCTGATAGAGCCACTGAACACAAACAGCTAATGTTAAAGAGGTGTGAAATACATACATGGATGAATATGCTAATTCTGCAAGAGATGATCACACCTAAAGGTATGTGAAATGAAGGTGAGATAGTGATATTCAACTTTCCCTTCAGTAATGACAGCTGTTATTTGAATGCCACCTTTTGCAAACAGTACCAATGAACACAGAGCCATAACCTGTTTATAAAAATTACATAAATGTTGGTTTTTTTTCTCGTGATTACATATTATTAGACCTTATCAGTAGCAATGTTACATCATTTAATGTTCACACCATATATCAGGGATCTCCATACTTTGTAAACAAAGTGTCCTTCAGACATTAGGGGGACTGTGGGCCCCCAGAAGTAGGAAACGCCCCAGTGTCAGTGTGAGTCAACAATGTCTGATTTGGTGGTCAGTGGGAGTGAAAAAAGACATAGCACCTCTGGTCAGTAGGAGTGGGAATAGTGCCCCATCATTGGTATTGGAGAATAGTGCTCCATTGTTGGTGGCATTGGGAAGAATAGCATCCCATCATTGGTATCAACGGGAGGAATAGTGACCCATTGTTGGTGTCATTGGGAGGAATAGTGCCCCATCATTGGTATCAGTGGGAGCAATAGTGCTCCATTATTGGTGTCAGTGGGGGGAATGGTGTCCCGAGGGCCAGATAAAGGGGAATAAAGCGCTGGATTCAGTCCACGCAGTGTAGAGACCACTGCCTTAAATGAGTACTCAACTGAAAGAAATATGTAGGTTACTGTTGAAGATCTCCCCTTCACAAAAATACTCTCTAACTAAACTGCAACATCAATATATGATTTCACTCACTTCTGTGTTTTTCAAGGGGGCTGTGGCTCTGATCTGACCGGATTAATGTCTGATTTACTATGTAATGCAAAACTAGCTGATTGGGAATAAGTTGAATTTAAAGCGGAAATAAACTCTGCTATCATTTTCAGACAAAGAAGCTGCCATGTTAATCTCTGTTTGATGTTTAACTGCCATGATGCTGCCCATGTGATCAGTTAGGCTACTTTCACATTGAGGAGTTTTTGAAGCATTTTTGTGTTAAAAAAAAGAGCCTGAAAAGCTCAAGAAAAATGCTTCCCTGTGTATGTGAATGTATATCTATGTACGTTTTCACACTGAGGCGCTGCGCTTGCAGTGTGGTGTAAAAGCTCCTGCTTGCAGCATCTTTGGGGCATGTTTGGTGAGTTAAAAAAAAATGCCCCAAAAACTCCTCTTCCCATTGAAATCAATGGAAAATATCTGCAAAGCGCCTCAAAAACGCATTTATGGTGCAGTTTTTAAGTCGTGTCTTTTAAAAATGCTCAGAAAGCGTGACAAAAGCGCGGTAAAAACACCTATGCATTTTTGCTGTGTTTTTTGCAGTGGATCAGTGTGAAAGTAGTCTTACGACACCAGCCACTTGATGGTTTGACAGTTTGGTTGAGAGCACAAGCAAATGTGACAGTTACATTCCTGGCACATGGCGGGAATATAATTGTTTTTTAAAACTGTTAAACTGATGAGCAGGGGTGGACTGACAACTCATGGGGCCCCCGGGCAACGGGATCATGGGGCCCCTGTGTCCTTGCCCAAACTCAAAAAGGCCTATGAAAAAGGTACCAGGGGCATCTCATGGGGCCCCCTACTGACCCCGGGCCCTCGGGCGGGGCCCGAGTTTCCAAATGGTCAATCCGCCCCTGCTGATGAGTTTAGTTCTGCTTTCAGCCTGCCGTGCATGGCTAGAATGTCTGCCTATTCTTGCTAAATCATCTGAAAATTAAGCCGCTGGTGGCCCTGTTGGCAACGCCTAGCTTGACGCAAATTGATTTTTGTCGAAGCAGCTTGGTGGAAAATTGTTGATTTAACAGTGAGTGTATCCAGTCAGATGCAGTTGCTGTTCAGGTATTCTGACAGCTTTTAGTTATGGCTGTCAGAACACAATGGCGGGCGCCAGGCAAGGGAGATTACATCATCCACCTATATGGCTAGCCTTAGTGTTCAGTTAGGTCCTGACACAACAGTACATGGTTTTACATTAAGGTTGTTATGTGTGTGTCCAGTTTAGGGACTTCAGATGTGAGTCCCCTAATGTACACAGATGGATTACATTTATGCAGGATGTTGCTGGCAGCAAGACCCTGCATAAAAAGTGGTATGTACTGCATCTGAACTCATGCATATGTTCTGAGGTGCATACTTTCTACACACTGTTGATGTTTACACCACCCCTGAATGAGTTATTCATGGAGCAGTGTTAATTGGCCCATAGTGAAATAATGTCAAAAGCTCCTGTGCATGGGTGTGGAAGGCTAGGAACAGAAATATTTGGTGGAACTCAGATGTGTGCGAAACTCCAATGGGTGGGCCGAGCCTTGCAGCTCTCATATAAGACAGGCGGAGTCCAGATGCAGCTGCAGAAGGAATAAAACAAGAGCGCACTAGCCTAGCGCATTATCCCAGATAACTGTTTATAAAGAGTGGATAAAATATTATACTCACAAACAAGTGGTGCCAGATCGCATATAGATAGACAGTCACAAGATGCATTAATCCACAATGAGCCAAAGACCCTATCATCAAGGAAGAGCCATCTAGGGGCCAAATCCGGCTGATGCATTTCGAGGGTAACCCTCTTTCTCAGAGCCAAGGAAGCCTAAGCCCTTTCTCTCTATATATCACCAGAATCTTAAGCAGATGACTCATAGCTCCACCCACCTGCAGGGGCGGAGTCAACTACAAATGCATTCCTTAACAATGGGCCCATCACACTGCTGTTTTCAGATTGGTATAAATGATGGATCTGAATGCAGTGTATTGGACGCCCATAAGCAGAGGCCTGATACAGTAAACTGACCTATGAAATAAACACATTTTAAAGGATTACCAACTGAAAAAAATTTGATACAAAGAATAAAAAAACTCGAAATAGCAGCAAAAATATTACGTTACATTGTGTGTCTCAAATGATTGTTTCACTATGGAAACACCAGATCCAGAACCAGAATCAATATAACTGTATGGAGAGATTCTAGGATTAATCATCTTCAAATATGATAAAAAAATAAACACTGCGCCACCATCCTACATCACATTTTAACTTTGCTGAATAGTAATATTAAATTGCAACCAAATAAGCACATAAGCAGCTGTGAATATTGGAAGAACATTTTCTCCTGAGAATTGTCAGCCAGGGGTGTCTGCAAAAGTGAATATAAAGATTTATAAAACAAATTTAGTATAAAAGATCATTTGGTGGACTATACAATCCTGAATGACTAGCCACAGATGTACAATTGTGGTAGGAAGTTAAACTCTCCCCCAAAGCAAAGCCCCAAGCAGGGGCGGACTGAAAACTCATGGGGCCCCCGGGCAGTAGGGGATCATAGGGCCCCTGTGTCCTCGCCCATACTCAAACCACACCCAAAAAAGCCTATGAAAGGTACCAGGGGCATCTCATTGGGCCCCCTACTGACTCCGGGCCCTCGGTCAGTGCCCGAGTTCCCAAATGGTCAGTCCGTCCCTGGCCCTGAGATTAATAGACCAGGGGTGTCAGCAGATGTAGCAGTGTGCTTACAGGCATGTTTTATATGTTTATCTTGTGTATGTGTATCTGATTAAAATATAGAATTGTGAACCACTTTGGTCTCCTGGGTAATATAAGTGGTTGTACTTGCCAGTTAAACTATACACATTAGATCAGCTTTTCTTAGCTTTTTTTTATGTCAAAGGAACCCTTAAAATATTTTCGGGTCTCAGGGAACCCCTGCTAAAATTGATTATACCTATAAATCAAGGTACATCAGTAGGATCAATAAGTTGCATTAAGGTTTTATTTAAGGAGTAAAGTGATCTAATTATAGGATTTGACTCCTAGAGTAGATTTATTTTTTTTTATTAATTTGCCTGTTCTATACAATAAAAACATAATTATAATAACAGAAAACAAGCACAGACAGTAAAAATTGTGGTCCCCTTACATTAGTGGTCAGCGTAGAAGTGACCCTTAACTTACATTGGTGGTAATTGGAATATTGCCACCCCTGCAGTGGAGGTCAGTGTAGGTGAGAGATCAATTTGTCATTGTTCACAGCTTATGGAACCCCTAGGTACCTCAGGAGGTACCCTGTGTTCCACATAACGCTGGTTGGGAAAGATGCATTAGATAATTATTTTCCAATAACTGAATAGATAATATTCAGATTAGATATATACAGTTGTGGCCAAAATTATTCAACCCCCAATGCTGTAAAGGGGTTTAGGGACTATAGTGTACATTTGGAATTGTATTCAGAATCAAATCCTACAAGGACGTTGTAACTACCCAAATGCAACTAAAATGACATCAATTGTTTATGTAATACAGTAGTAAATGGTTCTTATGTGGTTTCTTCATTGCCACAATTATTCAACCCCTTAAAGACTACCACTCTGAAGAACAGAGGTTCATACAGGTGCTTTCCATCAGGTATTGAAAACACCTGTGGATGTCACCGAGCAGCAATCAAGCATAATAAGCACCAATTAGGCAGCTTTAAAATGACTGTGATACTCAGCTCCTTCTAGACATTTACTGGTGTGGTTACAAACATGGTGAAGGCAAGAGAATGGTCCAGGAAGACAAGAGAAGAGGTGATTTCTCTTCACAGGAAGGGCAATGGCT
The DNA here is from genome assembly GCF_062004578.1 of Staurois parvus. Taxonomy (NCBI): domain Eukaryota; kingdom Metazoa; phylum Chordata; class Amphibia; order Anura; family Ranidae; genus Staurois; species Staurois parvus. The sequence continues at coordinate 660,863 of NW_028318879.1, forward strand.
ATAAGAAGATTGCAAAGATGTTAAACATACCAAGAGACACCTTAGGAAGCATCATTCGCAAATTCAAGGCAAAGGGCACTGTTGAAACGCTACCTGGTCGTGGCAGAAAGAAGATGCTGACTTCGACTGCTGTGCGCTACCTGAAGCGTAGAGTGGAGAGAAGTCCCCGTGTGACTGCTGAGGAACTGAGAAAAGATTTGTCAGATGTGGGTACAGAAGTTTCAGCCCAGACAATAAGACGCACACTGCGTAATGAAGGCCTCCGTGCCAGAACTCCCAGGCGTACCCCCTTGCTGTCTCCAAAGAATAAGAAGAGTCGACTGCAGTATGCCAAAAGCCATGTGGACAAACCACAAAAGTTGTGGGATAGTGTTCTGTGGACTGATGAAACAAAATTAGAACTGTTTGGGCCCATGGATCAACGCTATGTTTGGAGGAGGAAGAACAAGGCCTATGATGAAAAGAACACCTTGCCTACTGTGAAGCATGGTGGAGGGTCAATCATGCTTTGGGGCTGTTTTGCTTCTGCAGGTACAGGGAAGCTTCAGCGTGTGCAAGGTACCATGAATTCTCTTCAGTACCAGGAGATATTGGATGGAAACGTGATGCAGTCCGTCACACACCTGAGGCTTGGGAGACGTTGGACCTTTCAACAGGACAATGATCCCAAGCATACCTCCAAGTCCACTAGAGCATGGTTGCAGAGGAAAGGCTGGAACATTTTGGAGTGGCCATCGCAGTCACCAGACTTAAATCCGATTGAGAACCTCTGGTGGGACTTAAAGAAAGCAGTTGCAGTGCGCAAGCCTAAGAATGTGACTGAACTGGAGGCCTTTGCCCATGAAGAATGGGCGAAGATACCCGTAGATCGCTGCAAGACACTTGTGTCAAGCTATGCTTCACGTTTAAAAGCTGTTATAACTGTAAAAGGATGCTGTACTAAGTACTAAGATTGAATGTCACTTGGGGGTTGAATAAAACTGATAATGCTGTGAGCACAGAAAAGACATTTGTGGTTATTTCATTATAACTGTTATGTTATATTTGTCTGACCTACAAGTGCCTCTTTAATGTAAATGTAAGCAAGATGACTGAATGATCAAAAGCAATGTCAAACTGGCCAAAACACTCAATTTCAGTGGGGGTTGAATAATTTTGGCCACAACTGTACATAAGAACATTGGATGAGAGTTTAGCCTGGGCTCACACTGATGTGGAGCAAAATTTGCACCAGTTTCTGTGCGATTTCAGTACCATAACCGCACCCCGTTCACATGAACCATTGCGGGTGTGTATTTTAAGTTAACAACACCCCGAAATCAGTTCGCAGAATGCGGTGCTATGTGCAGAATCGGATCGCGTGGGTATGAACACCCATGGGATCCGATTCTAGTGTGGACCAAAAAAAAGGTTCTGCATCTTTTTGGTGCAAATGTGGTGCGATTTGAGCCATACAAAATGTATGGCTCAAATCGCACCACACAGAATTCACATGTGATTTGCACAGGAATGCGGTGCGGTTCCTGTGCGAATCACAAGCGGTATGTTGCACAGCACAAGTGTGAACCCAGGCTCAGTGTAGTTGGAAATGTTCAAAGAAAAAACTGGTCACCTACCCAGGTCTATAACTGGCTTTTTAAATAGTGAACATGGAAGGCGTCACAAAGTAAAAAATAGGACTATCCAATTCAACTTGCTAGCCTACCTCAGTCTAATAATGGCTATTGTCGGCAAGGAACATGGATAAGTATAACTTATCAAAAGAGGGGGATAAGAAAGCCAGTTCAAACTGCCAGCCAGTTAGCCAACTATCAAAAACCAAATTAACATGTCTAAGAACATGCATTTAAAAACAGGGGTTTAGTTAGCACACATTTGCAAATACATACATAAGCCACAGAGCCACATCACGGCACCCTGAGTATCTGTGGTCCTAACTCTATAAATCTAGAGAGTCCTCACAATGGGGGCACATGCATTTAAATGGATAGAAACAAGGGCAGGTGAACCTGAGGGAGCCCACCCCTCATTAAGGTCATGGGAGCGCACCTGACACCCAGCATGTAGCACAACGGCAGCCAGGGTGTCCAATGCACCCACTGAACCTCCAAAATTAACATACAAAGAAAAAACCTGGTCACCTACCCAGGTCTATAACTGGCTTTTTAAACCGTGAACATGGAAGGCGTCACAAAGTAAAAAATAGGACTAGTTGGAAATGTTCCATCAGTACTTTGTTGATTGCCGATAGTGCAGATATTGGCAGACTGTCCCAGTGCTGATGATAATCATCTCAATTTCGGTACTTATTGTCTTCTCTATTGTTTACCTTTTTTTGTATTTTAGTTGTTTTATCAGCACATTCTGTATCTTTCTGAAGAAATTTGTACTAACTTTCCTGTATTATCACAGAACTGTGACTCAGAAGTTTATATATACTTATCTTCGAGTAGGAGGATGATGTATTCATTCTGTTAAAATAGATCAAGTGATGACCTCAGCAATGGTTTTTCCCTTGAACCTTTGTCGTGGGAGCAGGGGTCTTTTTCACTGCCCAGAACCATGTGGCTTCTTTACATGCTCTGCTATTTTTATCTCATTTATGTACTAGGAATACAATTTAGTCATAGTGTTTCACTAGCTTCTTTAAATAGTTACAATGAGTTTTATGATCAATGTTATGTTAACACTAATGACTTGTAGTGCCCTGGCTTTCATGTCAAGGTTTGAAGTAGAAGACGTGGTGGCAAAGCACAGAATTATGATTATTATATAGGATTTATATAGCGCCAACAGTTTGCTCAGCGCTTTACAATATACAGGGAGACAATACAGCAACAATACAGTTCAATAAAAAAATTGCCATTTTCAACCAGCCTTCCACTCTACAAAACATGGTAAGATAACCAGCCTTTGAGGACAACGTGTAGTTGTTTTAATTGTTCTACAGATTATACAAGTGGCCATGCCTGAACAATTTGAATGTAACCGATGTACCAGGTTTTTGTTTTAATGTATTAATTGGTTTATTTATTTATTTTACTCTGCTAATGCTTACTGCAAATTGTTGGCCATCAGATCAGGAAGCCTCTGCAAAAGTTGGTTTTAGAAAATGCCTTCTGATTGTGAAATAGTATATTGTAGGCCAAAAGTAGTTCATGCACCAGTAAAGTGTTTGGCAAACCGTTTTTTGCCAGGTTTATCGTATTTTTCTGTACCTTTATCAGCTTAATAGGTGTCTTCTTCAAATACCCGATCCGGCTAAATTGCAGTTTTCTTCATCAAGATTCTATATTTACAGTGAACATTTTACAGCATAATTGTATCTTTCTGAGATATCTTAGACAACTAAGTTTGAATTACATGTTAATTATCTGTAATGGCAAACCACATCTTGAAAAAAGTTTCATACATGTACAGATTTCTTTCATTAGCCTGTGAGCTGTCAGAATACCCAAACAGTGACAGCATCTGACTGAATGTAGGCACTGTTCGGCCAACAATTTTGCGTCAGGCTTTTTCAACAAAAGTTGGATGAACCAAACATCAGTTGGATACCGGAAGGGACATACACTGGCCAAGCCAACAGCAATCATCTAAACTTTTGAGCAATGTATGTGCGATGTGTATGTAAGGATGCCTTGCAGCCCATGGGGCATTTCTGGTTACAGGTTTCCACTACAGTAGTCTCTACAGTTTTCTTCCACTATCCAAAAACAAGGTGGAAATTTTAAAGCTTTGTTAAACCCAAAAGCAAACATTGATTATATTGCAGCATACCAATTCTTAGATGTGCTGGTTCATTTGTTTTCTTTTTTTTAGGCTTCCTTTCTTTTATGTTTGTATGGTTATCCAGCCAGCAAGTCTGTTGTTTTTCAACAGAATAAGTTGTCCTGCAGATGTGTCAGTTAGACTAGGTTCTGATCTGTGTGGGTGGTGCCGCCGCGGGACCCACACAAATACCGGCAGCCGCAACCACCCACACAGAGAAACGAAGGACTCGCGGGCAGGTGCCATTAACCCTGATGGCACGCCGCCCGCACTGGAAATCACAACCATACTGGGAACCTTAGTTCCAGTGCGGGCTGCAATTTAAAAAATGCAAGGACTTCTTTCCTGTGTGTCTCAGGGCACAGCAGCCCATTCAAATGAATGGGCTCTTATGAATGTGTAGATTGTGGCCCACATGGCTGCACTGGCGTGAACATGGCCTTAGAGGGTTGAGACAAACCTTCCCCCCCCGGAATGACAATGCTGTTGTCCAGAGGTGTCTCTGTTTCTCCTTCCTCCTTCAAACAGAGGGGAAAAAGCCTAAACAAAGAAAACTAATGCAACCACCACATCTAATGATTGCTAAGCTGCAATATATTACATTTTTGGTTTTAACCACTTCCAGACCGGACACTTTTACCCCCTTCCTGACCAGGGCAATTTTCAGCTTTTAGCGCTATCACACTTTGAATGAGAATTGCGCGGTCATGCAACACTGTACCCAAATGAATTTTTTACCATTTTTTTTAGATAGATAAAGCTTTATTTTGGTGGTATTTATTCACCACTGGGATTTGTATTTTTTTTGCTATGTAAATGAAATGTCCAAAAAATTTTTAAAAAAGTGTTTTTTTTATAAAATTTTGCAAATAAATAATATTTCATCATAAATCTTAGCCAAAATTTATTCCGTTATCTTTTTAGTAAAAAAAAAAAAATCCAAATTAGTTTATAAGCAAAAATTATAATTTTTAAACATTTTTTTTTACATTTTTATTTTATTTTTTTATAATATTTTTTATTTTTATTTTTTTTTTTACATACTGTCACCCTAGCAGTACAGTGTCACCATGGTGACACTGTACTACTTGTGAGGGGTGATAGAGATTTTTTTGTTTTTTTACACTGATTGCTTTTACACCCATATAGGATGTAAAAGCAATCATTTCTCTTTCTCTGTGTGTGCATTCCTGCACTCATTGAGAAATAGAGTGAGCTGTGATTGGTCACAGCTTGTCACATGGTACAAGGCTTTTGTGAATAGCCTTGTACCATGTGACCTCTGTGATCATTCACAGATTTCACACATAGTAAGCAATGATGTCAGAAGTGACATCTTGCTTACTACTTTGCATGTGATCACTGATTGGCCAATCAGTGATCACATGATCGGGACCTCGTACAGAGGTCCCGTCCGACGATCGGTGTTTCACTGTGTCCGGAGGACACAGCGGGCACCGGATAGCGGTATACAATGGATGGCATGATAGGAAGCCATCCATTGTATACAAGTGTGGCTATCTGTGAATGGTCACAGCGATCACATGCACAAGCCGGGCCAATCACAGCCCAGCTGTATCATGTGATTTAGCTGTGGCCAAATCACAGTTAAGAAAAAAAAATCCTGAATGAATCGATTTCATTCAGGTAAATGCTTGCTTATAGCAAAGTAATTCTTTGCTATAAGCAAATTTGTGTAAAAAAAAAAAAAAAAGAAAATATAGATCACTTCCCTAAAGTAGTACAATATTACTATGGTAACATTATACTGCTTTGGTCATTAGTTAAATATGAAAAAAATAATCTTAAAAAAAGAAAAAAAATGTAATAAAAAATAATTAAAAAAAAAATATATTTTTTTTTTGTACTGTCACCAGTCAGTGTCCCTGATCACCGCCATGCCAGTTATATGATGACGCTGTACTTCACTGGTGACAGTATGTAATAAAAAAAAAAAAATTGTGAAAATCATTGTAATTTTTTTGTCATAATTTTTCGGAAAGAAATAAAACTTCAAAAAACTTGCCATGCCTCTTATGAAGTACGTCGGACTGTCTACTTTGTAAAAATGGGTGATTTGGGGATATCTGTACTGTTCTGACATTCTTGGACCTCAAGAAATTAGATTGGCCGTCAGTACTTCAGGATTGATCAATATTCAGATCTATACCATAGTTTGTGAACTCTATAACCTGCCTACAGACAAAATAATAAATACTAATTTGGGGTATTTTCACCAAAGACATGTAGTAGAATATATTTTGGCCTAAATTTATGAACAACAATTATTTATTTGCAAACTTTTATAACAGAAACAAAGAAAAACGTGTTTTTTTTGTTTTTTTCTCTTCAAAATTTTTGGTCTTTTGTTGTTAATTTAGCCAAAAATAAAAACCCCAGCTGTAAATAAATACCACCAAAAGAAAGCTCTAGTTGTGTGAAGAAAATGATAACATTTTAGTTTGGGTACAATGTTGTATGACTGCGCAATTGTCATTCAAAGTGTGAGAGCGCTGAAACCTGAAAATTGGCCTGGGCAGGAAGGGGGTAAAAGTGCCCGGTATGGAAGTGGTTAATGGCTTCTAATGAAATGTGTTATTAAGTGGGTGAGAGTCATTCACAGCCTGATAAAGCCAGAAATGTGACACATTCATCCATTGCTTTATCAGATTGTGTAAGGGGAAGACCATGATAATACGTGTCGGAATTACTCACTATTACATGCTGAAATTTCCCATTTCATTGGATGATCTCTTCAGTCCTTTAAAGTGTTACTAAACCCAGGACCCTGCATTCACTCTAGCTAGTCCCCCACAGTACACAGAACATGGAAATGCTATTATTTTTAGTAAATATAAACTGCTAAATACCTTTTCTCATCAGCAGTTAGAACAGTCTTGTGACTTCAACAGAGCACTGGTTAAAGCTTGTAGGAGGAGTTTTCTCTCTGCTCTAGGAGGATGCAGAACCCCTGACCTCTGTCTGGACAGTGCTGATTGGCTCCGTGCTGATCACATGCACTCTCCCAAGAAAAAAAAAAAACCTGTCTAGCAATACACACTAAAGTCAGCATGTGCAGAAGGGCTACAGGTTCAGTTTGTCTTATCAGTGTGGACATTTGAACAAGAGGAGGGGCAGAGAAGTCAAAATCAAACAGCCTTTTTACACAGTGCAGAGGATTAACCCCTCAGGTTCCACAGGAGTATAACAAGCATGCTTTAATGCATGTGCAGACTGTGTTTCATGTCTATAATTATCTTTAGTAAATGAATCCCCATGTGTTTATATAACTGTGATAGCTTCAATAAATCTAAATTTCTCTAAGGTCATGGACATGATAATGTGTTGTTCTCTGCTAAAGGGACTGCACTATATACATACATAAACTTCTTATAGTGTACTTACTTTATGAACTATACAAGCATTAGAGTTCATAAAAAAAAATACCTTTTCTTTCCATTTTTTGTTGAAAAAAAACTGAGGATACTTATTTACATCTGCCTAATTGTGGCCAAACACACTTCAGTTTTATTATCTGATCAATCAAAACAATTGAATTGACAAACAATCGAGCAGGCATAATTCCCTTTCTGATTTAAACTAGCCATAGATGGATTGAATCTTGGCCAGTCCAACATGGACCAGCAGAGATTCTATTCATCTATGGGCAAGCTGAGTGTACCGATGTCAGTCCGTCGATCGACTTGGGTACAACCAGCATGCCAGATTTTTAGCATGCGATTATGGCTAGCAGTTACAGCTGTTAGCAGTAATCATTGTGTTCTCCCGGCAGGAGAAAATTGCATAGTCTATGGCCTGCCTTAGCCTCAATTTAAAACAGATTAGATCAAATTTAGCTGATCAAAAATTATTGTTTTGTATCAATTGGCAACACTGGGATGCATTGCTCATGAATTTGGTTGCATTTCAGTGAGTCAGATTATGAGATTGCATGGTAAAAATAGGGGTGCACTTGATAATTTATGATCATATCTTCCAACTATCAATTGAAATCTACTTCCCAGCATGTCATTTGATATATTGGGTTGTCGACTATTGATTGACTATTCCTATCGGGACGGATCAGAAAAGAAATCGATCATTTCTGGAAGCATGTATGGTGACCATTATACACAAGTGAACATCTATGTTTATGGATAAGCAAGAATTCCTAGAACTTTTTTTATGCGCTTTTTGAAGTTTTAATTGTCTGTCTATATATTTTCATGTAGCAAAAAGTGTGGATATGGGTGTCTATATCCTTAATGCCCTGTACGAGGACCGATTGTCTGATAATCGGATTGTTAGTACACAGCTTTCGAGAGCCGATCACAGCAATTCATGCAACAATATCCAAAAATTTTTCTCGTACGATTCCAGATTGTACGATTTTCGTTTAATCAGTACAGTAGTCATCCGAAAATACAATACATGAAATCACTTTCGAAATTCTTTTCTTTCATAGGAGAATTTTCATATCTTTAGTAACCTTTTCACTTTCGAAGTGAGACTAGCAGGCAAAAAACAATGGGCGATCCTTTGTCCGATATTCTCATTGTGTGTATGGGACCTTAGACTTAATTTACTAGTTATACTGTATTTATACTGGATATGTCACCTGTAAGGGCTGAAGCACACAGGTACATATGGCCGTAATACGTAACAATCATTTGTATTTCTGTGCTAGGTTTTCACATTTTGCATACAGCTGCCTGCACAGATCAATGACATGATGAGGCTGTATGCTGGCGAATGCAGATCTGAGTGTATATATGTGTAAAGATACAGATGTATATCCCTGGTTGTAGGCAGTCTGTGTCCAGGAGAGTCCATCGATCCCTGTACATAGATATACGCTCAGAACTGCGTTTACCAGCATATGGTTGTCACACAGGTGACTCCCAGGCACAGAAATATGCCCTCAGTGCCCATGTACATGAACCCTATATACTTGTTGCACTTGGTCAGGTCTTTTCACAATGAAACCCATTGCATGTCTATCAGGAATTGTGCACTCCATGACTTCATCAGTAGATTTCCTCCTCCTACTGTATTATGTATGAGAGTCGCCTGGCCAGCTCAGCAGCTGTGTCCCAGCATCCAGCTATCTGCTCTCTTGTGTACTTTGTTCCAGGATTAGCTGCTCCTATCCAGAGTATATTAAAAGAATCTTCGACACTACACAAAGAGGCAGTGACTGTGACCCCGCAGCACTGGAGCAAGAGGGCTTGCTGTGGACAATCTGTAGGACAGTACTTTAGACTCTGCAGAAATGTGCCAAAGTCCTGAATGAGCCAGGCAGACGGGCATGTTTTTTGCTTGCCATCAATATTTGGATTTGCGACTGCTGCTACGCCTCTTTTTTAAACACATGCAAGAATTCTCCATAGAGGGGGAGGGACTTTTATTGTGAAAGTGCAGCTGGGCAGAAGAGGGATTTTTCTGTGCAGAATCACTGAGTCATGAAGTTAGTGATCCAGCTACTCTCTGACTAAACTAGACATACCTGGAAGGCGTCATTTCAGTTTACCGGCACAGGGGCTGTTTAGAGTACCTACAGATCCAGGACTAAGGTAAGATGCTGCAATTCTATTGCTGACTTGGCTGGAAGTTGTGCTCCAAAAATGTTTTGTTTAAAACGTAGATAATATATACCAACATTTGTTTCTGGAAGGGCTGCTCTGTGCCTGTAGCTTTCTGTTGAGGAACTAGAAGTTCCAGCATGCTGGCGACTTTCTACGCATTGTCAGACTTGGTGCTTCACAGGTGAGAAGGTACAAAGGCTGCCCAAGACTACCTATCACCTGATTGCTTCATACTGCCAATGCCTATCTATCTATCTATCTATCTATCTTATAATACCAGACTGTACTCCTGCTGATACCTTCGTATGTCCTCTGCAACCTTTCATGTATTTACAAATCTATCTGTTTGTCTATCTATCTATCTATCTATCTATCTATCTATCTACTTATCCTTTACATCACTGTAGCAACATCTCTAGGAAGCTAGAAGTATTACCAGACTTCACTTCTGCTGATACCTTCGTATGTCCTCTGCAACCTTTCATGTATTTACAAATCTATCTATCTATCTATCTATCTATCTATCTATCTATCTATCTATCTATCTATCATATCCTTTACATCACTGTAGCAACATCTCTAGGAAGCTAGAAGTATTATCAGACTGTACTCCTGCTGATACCTTCGTATGTCCTCTGCAACCTTTCATGTATTTACAAATCTATCTATCGATCTATTCTTCCATCTTTCTCTGTAGATGTTTATAACAATATTTGATATCTTTGTATCCTTAAGCCAGCCATACATGGATCAAAATTTGGCTGATTCTGCAGGGACCGGCCAAATCTTGATCCTTGTATGGGCAAGATGGTTGTACACAAGTCAATCTGTCGACTGACGTGTACAACGAGCCAGCTGGGTTTTTTCAGAACGATCAGTGCTGCCGGCTATAGGTGGCATCACTGATCATTGTATTGTGATTGCAAGGAAGGATTCCTGCTGTCAGAATACAATACCACAGCAAGAAGGAGTCCCCCATCCACATTGAATGTATAGTTGGGGGAATCTGATCATTTTTTTTCATCCAACCTGCTAATTGAGCAAAAAAAGGTTAATATATGGGCTTCCTTAGCCTTGCAATTTTATTCTCAAGATATATGCAGTGGAAATATTACATTTTGTTAGGCATACTTGAATGATCAGACATACATTAACACTGATTTTCCAGCATGTTTGAAATTTTTGTGACTATCACAATAATTAGTGTAATTTAGCAGGTTACCAGGCTGTCACTAGCAGGACTTATGCTAGCCATAGATAGTTTGAATATCAGCCGGGTCAACGGGAACTGACCAAGATCCGAACCCATGATTGTACCCAAATCGATTGTTCTACGACTTGGGTACAACCAGCCTATTGGATTTTTCATGCGATTATTGCCAGTGGCTGTAGCCGCTAGCAATAATCACTGTGTTTGCTTGGCAGGGGGGAAAGGGACGGCTCCCCCTGCGCCCTCTTTCCCCACGCTCCCCCACTGGGAGAACACAATAGCTCTGCGGGAGGGATTCCCCCATCAACACTGACTATGTTGATGGGGGATTCAAGCAGTTTTTCTTTGCTGCAACCCGTGGTTGTAGGAAAGAAAATTGCATCATCTAAAGTTGGCTTAAATAACAGCCAGTGTAGTTACATTTCTAAACTATCTACAACATAGATTAGATATTAGAGATTTTGTTAATAAGTATAGATTCTGATATGTGTATCATAATATCCTTTATAACTAGCAGCACAAGGAAGAAATGAAGTCCGTGGTACAGAGAAATCTGCCTATGTATGTTTATATGCTTGTATAGTATGGTTTGTAAAAATTGTTGTTGGGCAGAACAGTGAGTAAGTGGAGAGCACTTCAGCCTTGCAGTAGTAGGGTCCTCGTTTCCAAGCCCAACCAGGACACTTTCTGAGTGAAGTTTGCATGTTCTCCCTTTGTCTGCATGGGTTACCTCCGGATACTCTGGTTTCCACCCAGACATCAAAGACATGCTGGTTGGGTTATTGGCTCAATTGAGTGCAACCAAGATGGTTGCCCAAGTTCTTTCAGTCCCCAGGGAGAAAAGCGTTATAGAAATACATATATTTAACTTTAAAAAAAAGCTGCATATAGTTGTACACATCACTCATCTACAAGATCTTCAGACAGGCAACACCCTGTGGTGCAGAAACCATGATATGTTTTAGACAGTACAAATATATTTATATAATATAAAATTTGTCTTTATATTGACTTTCTGTAGTGCCTTGGATGCCCAAAATCAGTCCAATAAGGCTCTGCCTTGCTCAGTGATGTCATCCTACTATGTTTCAGGCATTGGGGGCTGGAGTAGGTGTTTAGGTGGGCTTACTGGAAGAGAGGGTCATTTATAGTCCAATGAGCAGGTTGGAGGTGGTGTGGTGATGGAGTGCCCTGGCCCTGCATAATGTGAGTCATGAATATGTACAGTATCTATACTGTGCATTTAGCAGTTTGGCTAGAGACATTTTTTAAAGAACCAGTTTGGTTCAGAAAGGTATATGAAAAAACAGCCCAGGGCAACTTAGGTTCATGCTGTGGCTAAGGACATGTGCTTAATATTGGGTTATTGAGTAAAAAATACTGCAAAGTTTCCTGGCAGCAGGAATGTATTTTTAAGCAATTCTGAGAAGGAAAATGAAAAGACGGGCCTTCTAATGATGTGTTTACAGAAACTTGGAAAGTAGAGATGAAGAGATGGCTTTTGGAAGGAGACCAGCATCGGCTGAGACGACATAGTGGACTAGGAGCTTAATGTAGCCTTGACTTGAAGGGCACTAACTTTCTAGAAGAGGAGCAGATGCTGGGAAGGTCTTCTACATAAGGGGGAAATGAAATATTTCTTTGTATAGCCTTCATATGTGTTTGTTTTCTGTGTTGTTAGGATACTGTATACTCTGTCCCTGAATAGAAACAAGAATTTCTCTAATTGCCTTCAGACATTAGGATTTTGATTCAAGGCAGCAATGTAGACCCCAGAAATTATTGGATGTTACTTGTCACATAGACAGCTAAGCATTATGTTTGCTAGGCTAGATCAGTGTCTCAGTGATTGCAGGTTATCAATTGACTAGAAATCATTAAAGTAGTATTAAATGCACCAATTTTTTAAAAATGTATTAATTAATAGAAAACTGTTAAGTGTCTCCAAGTGTATAATTTGTTGCATTATGTCGGCATAAACATACATTGCACGCCAGCCCGCATCCTGAACCTCCAGGTAGGGAAGTGCACACCTTGACTAATTTACATACATAGACAGTGCACACCACAGGAACTACAAATTTCTCGCAGGGCTGAGGGGGGAGCTGGGTAGTTTGCTGTCCAGGGCTGTTTCTGTAGTGTAGAGGGTCTCGACTATAGAGCGTGCATGCAAAGGTGGCTCCATGGGTTCCTGCAAAAGGATGGAGCCACCTAAAAAGAGGATCCAGGGAAACAAAGATGTTGAGGCACAGAATGTAACACAAAGGCTTTGTGTATGATGGTAAATGCTGACTCTGTAGCACTAACTGCTAGATTATTTCAAAATGTTATGAAAACCACAGATGTAAAAAGCAAAGACAATCTTACATTAGATGCTAGCAAATATTCTAAAGACACTCCAGTTAGATTGTCTCAGTTTTTTTTGGTGGATGCTTTGTAGGCTGTCATTCAGCACTGCATGTCTCCATACTCCCCTAATATGTGTTAAGAAGACATAATATATCATCATTAGGTCACTTAATAATATGCCACACATGCCAGATGGTTGTTCAAGAAAAACATGTTTTCAGTGTGCAACTTGGCAAGTTCTTTTAAGTGTGTCTGACAGGAGTACTATATACCCTAGACTGTGTTTACAAATATCCAGTCAGGCTTTTACATTCATTTGAACCTGATTGCATATATTGTGTGGAAGCGTTTATCTAAATCAGTTCCTAAACACTTTGTTAACTGTTAAGATATTGTATTTTGCTGTAAAAGGAAGATTAAAGGATCCATGATTTCATGATGCAGGCACCATGTTCAAAGCAACATTAAACCCAACAATTTAACAGTTTCCCAAAACTGTTATAATCAAGGCATGCCCTGAATGAGAATGGTCAATGTTGCTTGTGCTCTCAACTGAACTGTAAAGCCATCAAATGGCTGGTGTCCTAACTGATCACATGTGCAGGATCATGGCAGTTGCAGCTCAAACAGAGGCCAAGATAGCAGCTTCATTGGCTGTGGAGAATAGGAGGGTTAAGATCAGTGCAGTTATGAAGATAAAGTCACCTTAAAGCAGAACTAAACAGCTGTCATGTATGCATGCAACCTAAATGAAGGCAGACACTGAGTTGAGCATCTTTGATAGTTTTGCAGTCTTTTTTTGAGCACTTGTAGCTTCAAGATTCAAGCTACAGGTAACACTACGCTCAGATTGAGCATACACAACTGAAAACCATGGGATTTTGTATCTTGAGCGTTTTGGAGCTTCAGGTTAACAAATGCTCATATGTGAATGGGGCCTCATTTCTGGGATGATGGGAAGTTATTGTAGGGTACACCGACCATTTGTCACATCAGATCTTTAGCAGACCAAAATTTGCAGACTGATTTGCAAACCTTCGCTGAAGTGTGGTAGAACCTGCTGTAACCTTTGATGAATGGAAGCCCATGGAAAGTCACTGATAGCTCACAAATCAGTACAGGAGAGCTGACATGAAGATACACCCTTAGAATCAGTAATTTCTAGAAGCACATCATTTCTAGGTTCAGCTCATTTAGCAATACACTGGGCTACTTTGTTCTGTGGGTGACAGACCAAAATAACACTTTAACCTGCTTTTTTGAGGTGTGCTGGAAGAAAGATGGCGTGTAAAGATGTCTTCTTATAGGACATCCTTGTCCTTTAGTCGTTTTCTTTGGTGTCAGTATAGAGCAGTCAGAACTATGAAATCTGATTTTCTTGCCATATAGTTACTCTCCCGACTTTAAAGTTGGAATCCACCCCAGAGTCTGGAGTGGCATCTGGCTCAGCCTCTCAGCAAGCCACTGAGAGTTTGAGCCAGCCGCTCCCTCCCCCTGCACAGCCCAGCACTCCAGTGAGCTCGGGGGGGAAGAGCAGACAGAAGTGACTGACAGTCACCGCTCTCTGCTTACAGCTGCTGTGAGATCGCAGTGATCAGCGGTCATGTGATCGCTGAGTTCTCAAACTTAGAGCCTGCAGGGGACAGGCCGATGCTACATCCACCTAGGTGAGTATAATTTGGGGAAAAAATACCCAAACCCATACTTCTTTTTTAAAGCAAGTCAGAATTTCATCTGTGATATTTTAAGTCCAGCAGACACTGTCTATTGAATCCAAATATATTCTTAGCCAGCTATACATGGGTCAAAGTTCAACTGGCTCACCAGGAACCAGACAAATATCATGTATGGCCCCTGTGGTTGAGCAGAATTCAATCTACTGATCAACTTCTGTAGAACCCTTCTGTCAGATTTTCCCTGCTCAGTGTATTCTGATGGTGGGGAAGTCTCCCTGCTGTCAGAATATAGTCAGGTCAGGTTTTTTGTCATTTAACCAAATGATTGAACAAAACAAAAAAACAACTGAGTCATCAATGGTCTGCATAATACTGATGACATCAAGAGTGATGTATGTGTGTCTATGTGTAACAGGTTGTTCTGTACTTTATGACTAACAAACTGTCCAGACTGTCATATATTGTAGAGATTAGCCTCCAGTTTGTTTTAGATCCCAGCCAGACCCGAGTCATAAAGAAAGCTTCACGTTTTACCTAAGAATACATTGATTAGTGTTACTCAGAATATAGAACATCAGGGGAACTCTGTTTATTGTAATCGCACATCAAGCAGAACATGGTTTACATGATAGCATGCATTTATTTGTTCTTTTGTTTTATGTGGTTGATTTACTAAAGGCAAATAGGTTGTTTTTACAAGGGAATTTTTCCCAAAGCTTAGCAAATATGTTGAAGTTTCACTTTCAAACAATACCCAATCATGTGCAAGGAAAATAAAAAAGTGAACAACCTATTTGCCTTCATAAAATCAACCTTATTGTATTAAAACTCAACAACACCAAAGCCAGCCATAGACTTATTGAAATTTGGACAGTTCAGCAGGAACTGGATGAACTTCGAACTGTTTATGGACAGGCTGGTTGTACTGAAGTCGACCATTGATCGATTTCAGTCCAACCAGCCTGTTGTTTTTTTTTCTTGTGATCACTTCCGCCAGCAGTGATCATTGTAATTTGCTGGTGGGTTAGGCTCCCTTCGCTCCTTGCTGGCAGAACACAATTGCTCAATTGCCCCATCAACACAGCGAGTGTTGATGAGGGAATCGAGCACTTTTCTTCCCTTTAACCAGTGGTTGAAGGAAAGAAAATTGCATAATGTGTAGCCTGCCTTAGTTTGACAGCAGTCTCCACCACATTAAAGTATAATGAATAAAGAAAACATAACCATAATACACCCTAAAATCTAACAACTTATAAAGTTAACAATTCATTAAAAATCTAATTAAAGCCAAACTTGCTTCAACAGCTTGTCTACAGCTTGGGAGAAAAAATATTCATCTTTGTCCCAGTATGGATAGATCTAAGCCTACCTGAGAGGAGGGTGGAAAATGAGGGATATACAAGATGTGTGGGATCTCTCATAATATGTATGGCTTGTTTGTAAAGATGGCTGGAGTGGAGTGGATATCTCTCAGACTTGGAAATGGAGAACCAATAATCCATTTTAACTACCCACCAGGGGTGTAACTACCAATCGTGGGGTCCCAAAGCAAAACTTTGACCTACTCCCCTTCCCCCCTGCTAATGCTGGGTACACATGATCTATATACTGGAGGGTTCATCAGGAAACGGCTGACATTCAGACAGTGTGTACAGCTGCCTGTCCAACTGAAGCCAGTCCAATGATTGGCTTTTGTCGAAGGGACGTGCTTGAAAACCAGTATCCAACCAGCAGCCAATCACCACTGGCAGCCAATGGCTGTGAGCGCTGATCAGTGTGTTCTGGCAGGAGGGGACAGTCTCCCTGTCAAAACACAATAGCTCAGCGGGGGAGATCGCCTCACTAACATCGCATCGACAGCGACCTCTCGGTTTATTTTCATTCGGCCCACTAGGTTGAACAAAAAAAAAAACTTACTGTGTGTACCAGGCTTTATGCTCTCTTTAAGAACAATGACGTGTATTGTCATAGTTGATTATGTAAACTGATAAAGTGGAACTTTTTTTTACAGAACAAACATTCATGAACAGGCAATCTTTCTAATGCAAAAGATACATACTAGGTTTCTCCTGCATTAAAGTATTCTTACCTGCTTGTTTGCAATGTACACTGTGATGTACAGTCATATTGGACAATTTCAGAATCTGCCAGGATGAATGAAGTCAGGCACATGAGTGAGAGTTGGCGGCAGATCTGGCCCCCAAAATACAATAGCCGCAGTAGAAGATTCGTCCATCTATGCTGTACAACATGCATAGCTGAATCAGTTTTTTTTTTTTTTCACTTAGCCGGCAGGGTGAACAAAAAAAAGCTATAATTGTATGCCCTGCTTCAGTCATGAAGTGTGTAAAAGATTAGGTGACTATCATTTCCTAGAAGTCAGTGTTTCACTTTCGTGTTATTAGTACAGGTTAGAAAACAAAAGGGCAGATTTGAGGAGGGTCAATATAACCAGTTCGGCTTTCAGGCACTTTCACTAGTGCCTTTATAAAGTTGTACACCCTTCTGTGACAGAATACATTCGTTATAAATTGGTGTGGTCAGATTATTTCTCTCAGCCTTTGTAGAGAAAGACCAGGACAGACAACAACAAAAAGTAAAAAATGCACACCCGTTTTTATCAAAATGTCTGAAATATGAATTTTCTGTGTTACCACATAGCAACCTGTTCACATGCAAAGTTTCAATGAAATATTTGTCTGTCCAGGTGCCATTCATTCATTCCTGCCTTGAAAACTGACCGAATAAAGAATCTGATTAGACACTCATCAAAAAAGTCGCCCTTTACCAGACTTCTGGCCAATGTAGGTCATTAAGCTTAGTGTAATTGTGCACAGGCTGGAACAGGAAACAGTGGGAATTATTATTATTATGAACACTGTAATATAGAGCACTGAAATTCAGGCTGGCTTTACAATGTTGGATTAATAGAAGTTGACTTCTGATTGGTTGAGTTACTCTACAGTGCTTATACACTGTAAAATTGGTTGGTTTACAGATGCTCCTACTCACCAGTCAGTAAGGATTATAAACCCAATATTATTTTTATATTTGTGTTTTGGTAATATTGGGCTTTGATTATGGAGTCCCAATTTTTAAACACCACTGCACATCAAATAAGTCTGGGTTTACACTGAATACAACTTTGAAATCGTGCAACTTCACTTGAAGTCACACAATTTGAAGGTCAGGTGTCAACGCAACTTCAGGTGCAACTTGTAAGACATCCGTGCAACTTCATGCACAGATGTCTATACAAGCCTTACCCGAAATCGCCAAAAGTAGTGCAGGAACTGCAAATCGATGCAACTCCAAGTCACACCGATTAAAATGGTTTCATGGAGTGCGACTCGTCATGTGATTTGAACTGTCAAATCAAATGACAAGTCACATTGGTATGAACAGGGCCTAAATGACAGATTGGAGATTACAAAGACGAAAGAAAACATCTACAAAAACATGACACAGGAAAAGAGAACCTATCTCCCATGACCTTACATTCTAAATCTAGCAATGCACGGCTAAACAATGTGGATGGAGGAATCTACCCTGCCAGCTATTGTCTCAATGTATAAGCAAACAGTGACTTAGGCTGATTGGATGCAGTCAGTGCTTGGCCAACAATTTTCCACCGGGCTCCTTTGATTTTGAAATCAACTTTTGTTGAGCTGGGTGGTGCCAACAGAGTCCTTCAAGGCTCAAATATGGGCTGATTTGTGCTGAATCAGACAAAATTCGAGTTGTGGGTGGCCTTGTTGGGCTTTGTGTGATTCAGCATGAATTGGCCCATATTTGAGCCATGTACAGTTAACTTCAAAGTTTTGGAAACACTAGACCCTTGATAAGAAAGAGCTAACCTTGCTGGTGGTGGTGACACTTGGTTACTTGGCAATAAACATTTTATTGGTCTATATATGTTAAGAGTGACAGCATTAAATTGTATAATCAAATAAAGATTGTTGGCTATATTGAATTCTTAGGGTTTCTCTAGAAACCTGTTTTTCATTCTGTAAAGGCAGCTACATAAACTAAATGTAGATATACATCAATACTTCCTCAAATTCCCAAGTTCTTCTTGGTCTATGGATAAACATTTCGGTTTATATAAAAAGGATCCTTAGCAATGTTTTCTATTTTGGGGCTTATGTAGCATGTACAGTACATAAGGCTCAGTTTACATACTACAGTCTAGAGGTATATTCCCCAGAAGTCAGAATGGCTTCAAGCAGTTATGTTTTGTGAAATAAGTGAACGATAAATTCTGACAGTAGAGTTAGAGACCAAGGGACACCATGCGTCATCTATCAGTGTCTACAAGAAAAACTGTCAACGCTCCCTTAACGAATACATTTTGTATTTTATTCTCTATTTCACATTTTAACAATGACTAAGATCTGCTCCATAGCTGTGGGCAATTTTTCAGTGTCCCAATTTTTTAAATCTCATCAACTGGCAAGTCTGGTTTTTAACCCTAACCCATCATCTATCCTTCTAGAGAACCATTTTGTTTATTTACCTTGCTGCTGTAAGGAGAAAATATTCTTTAAAATTTGAGCGGCACAAGGAGGAAGCATCCACAGGGTTATGCCACACAGATGCATTTTAGAGAACTAGTGGAGGAGGACTTTGAGGAGACTTTTCACTTAGCACACCTAAGTTGGGGTGATCATTACACTCAGCAGAAAATGTGCCATCCATGGAAGCCCTGTTCACACTGATGCGATTTTGATGTGTTCCAGAATACATGGAATCGCATGACAAGTGAAATAACACTTTCTATGGACACTGTTCATATATATGCAGTGCGATTCTGATTTGATTTTAAAAAGGGTACTGTGTGAGTTTAGTGCAGTGTGGTGTGGTTTGTAGCTACATAGACATGAATTTAAATTGTTTATCTGTCCTGAGATAACATGATTCCACTATGTTTTCTGCAAGTCTTTGCTTTGTTCATTAACTCCCATCCCTGGTCCATAGGAAAGAGACAGAGAGACTGTGGAATATCGCACTGTGTCTATGTGAACCTAGCCTTAAAGTGGTTTCACATCTGTGCAGGTGGTACCACTGCGGGACCCACACAAATACCAGCAGCCACAACCACCCACACAAAGAAATGTGGGTCCCATGAATCCTAATGGCATGCCGACTGCACTGGAAATTGCACCCATACTGGGAACCTCAGTTCCTGTGTGAGCTGCAATTTCAAAAATAGTGCAGGGACTTCTTTCCTGCGTGTCAGGCTCACCCCCCACTCCCTCCTCACTGGCTGCTGTGTCTCAGCCAATGAGGAGAGAGAGACCTGGGAGAGCCGTTGGCTCGAGATCGGGCTCAGGTAAAGGGGTGGCTGCAGGGGGAGCTGCGCACTGAAGGTTTTTTTTTTTCCCTTCATGCATAGAATACATGAAGGTAAAAAACCTTCAGCCTGTACAGCCACTTTAAATATAAAGCTGGAAAGCTGCTTCACATTTTTTTTTCCTACCAGGACAGATTTAAACAAGGCCCTTTTGAAGCACACCTTTTTTATGATCAGTTAAGAACAGTTGTCTCTGATGGGTATTGCATGTCAACAACTTTAACAAAGTTACAAGGAACATGAGCAAATTAGTCATTTTTTGATCTAGTACCACTCATTTGATACAGTGCAGGCCTTATGTCAGACATCACAGAAGCAGTCGCCTCCACGTTGTGAGTGGAGTTAACATCCTCCATTCAGTGCCCTGACAGATGTCATACACCAAGCATCATCTCTGAAGGAGAATATTGCATTGGTGGCTGCCAGAGATGATAGTTACCATATTGGAGAATTACGTGTCTTGAACTGATGTCCATTGGAATGAGGGAGTGATATTAAATACAGCTGAGAGCCATTACAGTGCAGGGGGTAGATGCTTGAGTGTGATCAGATACAAATATTACTTTGCAAGGGTTGCAGTAATGGTACACAATGGACCAAGATTTTGACTGATCTAATATAGTTAGGAGGTGGTAATCCTATACACCACGGGTGTCAAACTGGCGGCCCTCCAGCTGTTGCCAAACTACAATTCCCATTAGGCATTGCAAGATTGACAGTTACAAGCATGACTCCCAAAAGCAGAAGCATAATGGGACTTCTAGTTTCGCAACAGCTGGAGGGCTGCCAGTTTGACACCCCTGCTATACACAGTAGATGTGATTTTGAAGAACACGGGGGAAGGAGTGGCTTGATCTATCTATATCTATCCCTGTTTAAGGACGTGTTTAAAGTTTTTTTAGGCTACAGCTAGGCATTGTGGAGATAAGAGTGCAGTGTTATTGTCCATATACAGTACAACAGTAAATGGGAATCCTGATCCTGGTCTTCACTATATCTTTGTGGATCTCCTTTTACCAAATACGAAGGTCACAGTTTTTGTGTTCAACAGACGTGATCATATGCTTCCTGGGAGGCAGCATTTTTAAAAAGTTATCTTTATTGATGACATACAGCCTACAAGTGAAGAAAATCTATACCGAACCTATGAGGTTGATGTACTAAAACTGGAGAGTGCAAAATCTGGTACAGCTGTGCATGGTAGCCAATCAGCTTCTAACTTCAGATTGTTCAATTAAGTTTTGACAATAAAACCTGGAAGCTGATTGGTTATTATGTAGAGCTGAACCACATTTTGCATTCTCCAGTTCAGTAAATCAATCCACCCCTATGCTTCTTGTTAAACTATTTTAGATTCCTTACATTGTCATCACCTTTTTTAATCTTGGGATCTCCCTGTACTAATGGGACTGTTGAAATTTATAACAATAGCTGGGAGATTCTGGTTCTACTTTCTAAATAAAATACCGTTCATAATCAGCCACTTTCAGGAATAGCAATCTGCAGGAAAATCATTTCCTTTTACCAGTAATGCCACAAGTCCCTAATGACTTCATCAGCTGTCAGCAGTAGTTCCAATGCTCTGTAATTGTATCAGTCAGTAATATATCACACTAGATACACTATAGGTCTACTGTGCCCTATGTTTTCCAAAGTGTAGAGAATATTAACTGTCCTGTGTCCGAGAGAGCCCTATATGCAGTACTTATCTGTGGGAAACACTATAGTTAAAGTCCAGCTGATAGATACCTAAAGTATAGTTAAACCCACAGCATTTCCTTTTAGTAGGTATAGAGTAGGGAAGGGTTATAGCCCCTATTCGGTTGAACAGCAGATTGTGTCCCTGCTGGGGTTACTAGCCTCCTCTTTTTCTTCAGGTGACCATTGTCACCAATACAGAAAGTGATGGGAGTCTAACAATGTACAGTTGTCACCAGAACTAGAAGAGAAAGGAAAGCTTCAAATAAGCCAAATGTTACAAATTCCATGAGCGCACTGATTGTAGCAAAGCAGGACTAGACATTTATTCACCCCAACGTAATACCGTTGATTTACTTAAGGCATATTGTCATCTTACATGGGAATTTTCCCCAGAGTTTAGAGAATGTGGTGAAATTTCACTTTGCAAAGAATACCCAGTCATGTGCAAGAAAGAGTGTTTTTGCTTGCCCATGGTTGGGTAATGGAAATCAGCAGAGCTTCACCTCATTCACCGAGCTCTGGTGAAATTCCCCTTGCAAAATGAACAAACGATTAGCCTTTAGTAAATCAACCCCCATGTGTGGCAGATAAATGTCTAATCCTGCCTTGCTCCAATCAAAGTGCTTGTGGAATTTTTAATGTTTTGGCTATGTTTATGTTGGCGTCATCTGTCAATTCACTTCAGCACCTGGTGTACGGCTGAGAGGATTGCGCTGGATTATATTGATTCTTAAAGGCATTGTACACTTTCAGATGTGTTTTGTTTTAACTTGGTATTACTGTAGTTATATTGCCTGTGCTGTTCATTTGCCTTACCCTGTAATGATGGACTCACATATTGGGGTTTATAGACTAAAGCTGGAGAGTACAAAATCTGGTGCAGCTCTGCATAGAAACCAATCCGCTTCCAGTTTTTTTTTCAAAGCTTTAACCGCTTCCTGGCCATCCTAAAGCAGAAATACTGCTACAGGGCAGCGTGGGTGCGCAAAACCACGTGTATATATACGTGATTTTCCATTTCTGGGTAGGGGGCGCGCGCCCTACCCGTGCCGCAATTTATGGTCATGGCTGTCAATCACCGGGTCCCAGACGGTAATTACTCGCCGACGCCCGGTGATTTCCGTAGATCTCCGATGGGGAGGAGGACTGTTTTGTTTACTAACAGTTCTCCTCCCTCTCAGTTGTGCACAGCCATCCAGAGCAGTATGATTACAGTGAAGCACATAGAACCCTAGTAAAACACTCCCTGCACACAGTTAACCCTTTGATAGCCCCTCATGTTAACCCCTTCCTGCCCAGTGCCATTAGTACAGTGTCAGTGCTTTTTTTTTTTTTTTAGCACTGATCACTGTATTGGTGTCACTGGGGATGTCAGCGACACCAAGTCAGTTCCCTCCAGTGTCAGAATTTCTGCCGCAGTCCCACTATAAGTTGCTGATCCCTGCCATCCCAGTATATATACCGCCATTTGTAAACACTATAACCTTCACGCAAACCAATTAATTTACACGTATTGGGTTTTTTTTTTAGCAAAGACATGTAGCAGAATACATTTTGGTGTAAATTCTTGATGAAATTTGATTGTTAATTTTTTTTTTTTTTTTATGAGTCAAAATACTGTTTTTTTAATCAAAATTGTTGGGTTACTTTTATAGCGAAAAAAGTGAAAAATGCACAGGCGATCAAATACCACAAAAGAAAGCTCAATTCATGGGAAAAAAGGGTGTAACATTCATTTGGGTGCAGTGTTGCATGACCTTCGCAATTGTCAGTTAAAATAACACAACGCCGTAATGCAAAAAATGGCCTGGTCAGAAAAGGGGGTAAATTCTCAAGAGGGCAAGTGGTTAATGACCATGCTGAAGTTAGCAGTTGA
Organism: Staurois parvus; assembly: GCF_062004578.1. NCBI lineage: Eukaryota > Metazoa > Chordata > Amphibia > Anura > Ranidae > Staurois > Staurois parvus. The sequence goes on from NW_028318879.1 coordinate 684,384, forward strand.
CTAGCTACCATGCACAGCTGCACCAGATTTTGCACTCTCCAGCTTTAGTAAATCAACCCCATTGTGTCTGCAGTTTGTAGTGTCATGGCTGGTTGATTCCCCTGTGTCCAGGTATTCATTCACCTAGCTTCCTGTTCAGGGTCACATGGTGGCTAATGCACGAACTCTATGTTGCATCACAAATGTAGGAGTGCCAATGGCATAAAAATGATCTTCCCACTGAATCAGTTAGCGCTCTGTGAGTCTGTGAATACTGTGCCTGTTTGTGTCTGTCAGATCTACTTACCATGAAGCTCTCACCTGGACCTGGATATACAGAGAGACCCAGAGATTGTGGAATATGTGTATCAGAGGTCAGCAACCACTAGATCATGATCTTCCAGTAGATCTCAGCCAGGCGACTGCTAGATCACGGTCTGGGCTTGCTGACCCAATATCCCAGAGCATCAAACAGACTGCAAGCAGAGGGACTACTTGTAAGGTTGAAAATATAGTAAGGAGCAAGAGCCGCATAAGCCGATGTCTCCCCTGTAGTGCTAGCTCAGGGGTGGGCAAACTTTTTGACTTGAGGGCCGCAGTGGGTTCATATATTGGACCCGGGGGCCGGACCAAGAGTAGATGAATGATGTGTATGTGTGAATTAATATAAATTAAATTAAAATTTGTAACATTAAATGTTTAGATTAATTTAAACACTACCATGCCATCCATAGTAAGTATAGTAATATTCCCCCATAGTAAGCATAGTAATTAATCCCCCATATAGTAATTCATCCCCGCTATAGTAATTCATCCCCCCTATAGTAATTCATCCCCCCTATAGTAATTCATCCCCCATATTAATTCATCCCTCATATAGTATTTCATCCCCCATAGTAATTCATCCCCCATAGTAATTCATCCCCCATATAGTAATTCATCCCCCCTATAGTAATTCATTCCCCATATTAATTCATCCCTCATATAGTAATTCATCCCCCATATAGTAATTCATCCCCCCTATAGTAATTCATTCCCCATATTAATTCATCCCCCATAGTAATTCATCCCCCATATTAATTCATCCCCCATAGTAATTCATCCCCCATATAGTATTTCATCCCCCATATAGTAATTCATCCCCCATATAGTAATTCATCCCCCATATAGTAATGCATCCCCCATATTAATTCATCCCTCATATAGTATTTCATCCCCCATAGTACTATTCCCCCCCAAGTAGTAAGCCAAGTCCCCCCTGAGTCAATTCACTTACCTTTGCTCCGCGCGTTCCTCTCGCCGAGTTCCCGCGCCGTTCCGGTCTTCAGGGCGGACTGTGAGAGGAGCCTAGCTCCCCTCACGTTCGTCACGCTGCCCCGCCTACACACATGCGTATACGGCCCGCGGGCCGTAGTTTGCCCATTGCTGTGCTAGCTCCTATGCCTTGTAATGGTTGGTGGGTGTAGCACCTGCTATGGCATTTGTACATTTTTGACTGCTGCCTCAGCAGCTAAAGGGGATAGGGAATAGGGACAGTAAAACTGTGACTCAACCACAGGGGTTTACCACCACCCAACTTTACATGTGAACGAGCCCTAAGAGTGCCACTGTCGGATGCAACTAAGGGCTTATTCACATGTGCACTTCTGATCTTCTGCAAAATGATCCAAGTGTATTTGACAGGTGGTGAGAAGGGGATATGTTGCCCCCTCACCACCTGATTTAAACCCATGATTGCTGTGCAATGCACGAGATTGCAACACGGTAGTACGTCAATTAGAAGTTTAAATCAGGTGTGAGGAGGTGACACTGGGTGACTTTTGTGCCTGGTGATCTTTGACTTCTCCCAGGTTGTTCAAGTAGATTTACACCTCTTTAAAGTTGCCTACCTCTGATGTAGATACTTTACAGGAAGTGTTAGTTCTTAGACTATTTATTATTTATTTATTACAAGTACTTATATACTGCTGTCAATTTACGCAGCACTTTACATATATATTATACATTCTCATCAGTTCCTAACCCTCACGGGGTGTACAATCTAAGTTCCCTAACTCACATTCATACATACACATACTAGGGCCAATTTAGACAGGAGCCAATTAACCTACCAGCATGTATTTGGAGTGTGGGAGGAAGCCGGAATACCTTGAGGAAACCTACACAGGCACAGGGAGAACATGCAAACTCCAGGCAGGTGGTGCCAGGGTTGGGATTCAAACCGACAACCCTGGTGCTGCCTGGTGGAAATGCTAACCACTTAGCCACTGTGCTGCAAATACAGCCAGAGGTTATGCATTAACCTGTGCAGTACCGTGCTGCATGCCTCATGTTTGAACAGAAACTTCTGACACCGGAATGTGAGATTTCCTCTACTAAAGCAAGCAAAATCCTATCTTGTATTAAAAGAGGTATAGACTCCAAAGAGAGATATCATTTTACCCCTGTACAAAATGCAGTTTAGTTTTGGGCACCAATTCACAAAAAGAACATTGGGGAACTGGAGAAAGTACAGAAAAGGGCAACTAAACTGATACGAGGCATGGAGGAGATCAGCTATGAGGAAAGATTAGAGGAACTGAATTTATTCTCTCTTGAGAAGAGGAGATTAAGGGGGGATATGATCAACATGTATAAATACATCAGTGGTTCATATAGTGAACTCGGTGTAGAGCTATTCACCCTGAGGTCATCACAGAGGACAAGGGGGCACTCTTTATGTCTGGAGGAAAAGAAATGTAATCTCCAAACATGGAAAGGTTTCCTCACAGTGAGAGCTGTGAAATTGTGGAATGGACTCCCTCAAGAGTTGGTTCTGGCCAGCTCCGTGGATTGCTCTAAAAAAGGCCTGGATTCTTTCTTAGATACACACAATATAACTGGATACCAGGGGTGGACTGACCATTTGGAAACTCGGGCATTGCCCGAGGGCCCAGGGTCAGTAGGGGGCCCCATGAGATGCCCCTGGTACCTTTTTCATAGGCTTTTTTGAGTTTGGGCAAGGACACGGGCTCCATGATCCCCTATTGCCCGGGGGCCCCATGAGTTGTCAGTCTGCCCCTGCTGGATACTAACATTTATAGGTAAAGTTGATCCAGGGAATATCTGATTGCCTCTCGGGATCAGGAAAGCTTTTTTTTTTTTTCCTTGCAGGAGCAGGGTATAGGATTATAACTTTTTTTTTTTTTTAAATGGTTGAACTGGATGGACTTTTTTTTCAGCCAGACTAACTATGTAACTATAGGTTGTGCGTACGGGCCAGCAAATGAAACCATGAAACTACATGGTGAATGCACATATTATGCAGGTGAAAACACAAGATGCAGGTAAAAAGGTTTCCAATACTTCCAATAGGGACACCTATTTCAGTGGCAGCTGTCTATGGGGGGGGATTTCCTCCAACTATGGAAACATTTATTCTTCCCTCCTGCTGTGTCTCCAGGACAGGAAGTGAAGGGAAAGAGGATAAAAATACCTGAAGGAGTTTACAACTATTCCCTTCTCTATCCTAAACAGAAAAATGTTCTGACAGCTTTAATAGCTTTTCCAAACATTTCTTCTTTTCTGTTTAACTTTTGATACAATTATTGACTGCAAGGTTTGGCGGGAGTTAATCACCTTCAGCCAGTTTGGTTACACGGATAGTAATGACATTTTCAAAGAACGTTAGGCTACCTTTTATGGCTCCAGCATAAAAGATATTTGTTCAGCACTGTGCCCTTTTAAAGCAAGACTAGTTGGAGGAGAACATTTTCTCTCTTCATCCTGGCTCTTACATGTCACTGCAAGACACGGAGACAATGTTTGCTATCAGTTCATTTAATTTCTGCTGTGCAGTTAAAAGTATAGGATAGATTTCTGTAATGAATTAGAGTTGATTCACACATGTGCGGTGCGGATTGAAGTTCAGGTTTCACAGCTAATTGATACAGTAGTTGTTTACAGGTTCATGTCAGGTTTACGTCAGGTTCAGGACAGGATTAGCTCAGGATCTTATCCTGTTCACACATATACGGTTTAGAAACGGTTCCCATAGAAGCCAATAGCCTGTAATCCATACCTGAACCTGAAGGCACTGCTCAGAAATCGTTCAGGACTCTTTTCAAACTGCATTGAATCAGCACCGCCAGTGCACTGGACATATGTGTACAGGCACCATAGGAAGCAATGTTTTTTTACATGTCATGCGGATTGGATGCAGTTCAAACCACATCCTATCCACATATATGTGAACTGGCACTTAAGGTCACAACATGCTGTTATGAGTTACAAAATATTCACATTAAAAATGAAGCTTTGCTACTAAAAATCTGGGAACACTAGTTACCTAGGCCTGGGAATGTGCTGGTTTAGTATTTTGATGTCATCCTGTGTATGGTGGGATTTTGCTAAATTTGGGCCGAAGTGGATTGCATAAATCTAACATAAAGTGAACCTGTGATTTGCCCATTTATGGCAACGCAACAAGTTCACTTTAATGCTGGTCCCTGCAACAGCACATCTTTGCCTTTTCTTTGCTTCCATGCCTTCTATTTTCCACTGGTAATAGAGAAAAACATCTAGTACAGGGAAAGAGTCTCTCCCATTCCACCTGTGTGAAAGTGCTGGTGTTTGGCTCAGAAACCAGCTTGGTCACATGGAAGCAGGGACAGGGTCTTCAGTCCTGTGTAAGCTCTGACTTGGAGATTACACAGGGTTCTTCATTTTGCTTCTAGCAGTGGTTGGAGGTGGAGTCAAGGTATGTATGAGCTGCTGCTGGGCCAACTTTAAAGTGAACCTGTTCCTTTGCCCTGTATGAGCAGAGCACATGTTCACTTTTAGGTCAATTTTATGGCTGTAACATAACATAGTTGAGTAATGACCAGAATATGTTTTTTTTTTTTTTTTTTTTTTTTTTTATTTGCACTAACTAGGACTTTTTCAGGACACATTTTCATGGTCTACTTGATCAGTACTGCTTGGTCCTTGGAAAAAGGGTTAGATCTGGAAACTTGTCTCAAAAACATTAACTATTAGTACAACAAAAAATGTTTTGTTGTTGCAAGTGCACAAATACGGCTAAATTTACCTTAAAGTAGTTGTAAACCCTTACATATAACCAGTGAAGTGACTGGCTTCAGGTGATACACAGAGATGAAACAAATCCTCCTACACAAGTTGTATTTGTCTATCTGCAGTTGTCTCTTCTCTACATCTGTTCAAAGTGCAGAAATGATAAAACTTGTTAGAGTTCAGAAAAAAGGAGAGAGCTGAAACTACACACTGAAGAGCTCAGTGAGGAGAGCTCTGAGAGCTGATTGGAGGAAAGGGACCCCCCCCCCTTCACACAGAACACAGGAACAGAGCTAACACTTCTCAGTCTCCTGGAGGTCCCTCCCCTGTCTCACCATTTTTCTCTTGGTGTCAGTAAAACTTGTTACAAGTGACTCATACAGATAGAGGAAGGAAGCAGCAGAGAGAAATAACACTCAATGGTTTGGATTGAGACATGTCCACACTATAGAGGGATATGCCTTGTTCATATTTCATGTCTGAGGTTTACAACAGCTTTAAGCATGACTGTAGCCTAGTAATAGACTTTCCGGTATATCATTAACAATTCACTAATTAATTTTGCTCATTTCTTGGAGTTGCTTTTTTTTCATAGGTTGTCAGGTAATGTGAAAAATCACCATCTAAAGTTTTAAAATGCAAGGTTTTACATATTATGGATTTGTTTGTTTGAAAATAAGATCCAGGCATAACTGTGCTGAAGGTCATGTAACACTACATAACAAGTGGTGAAATGTAATATCAGTAAAATGTGAAGCTGTGTAGCATTGAACGTAGGAAGCAATGTGTTCCTTAGCATTGTGTATATACGTATGTGAGAGACGTATGGGGATGATTTATTTATCAAGTGATACAATATAGTAAAGAGCTAGTGAAATATTGTAACAGGTGTTGTATTGTTACAGATAACAAGTTAACCAGCTGACGACTTTCCTTTGTGGGGGTGGCTGACTTCTAACTGAGTTGTCTAGTCAACTCACCTCACCTTCCAGTGTGTGTTAACCCACTAATTCTGCAGCACACATCTGAGCCATGCCTCTTCAATTGGCAACGTACTGGAACAAAGATATATTTAAAGCTAAAATCCAGCCAATCTATTTTTGAGGTTTGAATAGAGGGGAAAACTTAAAGTGTTACTAAACCCACAACAGTAAAATCAGTCTGTATATGCAGTAAAGCATGCTTGATATACTCACTGTGGAGCCTAAGGGGTTAATGCTCTGCATTGTGTAAAAATGCTGTTTGATCCTGACTTCTCTGATCCTCCCCTTCTTCCAGTGTCCCCCTGTTATCTCCTGATAAGACATCTAGAGTGGAGACACTCTGCACATGCTCAGTTTGATGTGTATTGCTAGAGAGGTTTTTTTTTTTTTTCTTGGGAGCGTGCATGTGATCAGCACAGGGCCAATCAGCACTGTCTAGACAAAGGTCAAGGGTTCTGCATCCAACTAGAGCAGAAAGAAAACTCCTCCTACAAGCTTTAACCAGTGCTCTGCTGAACATTAGAAGTCACAAGACTTCTGTAACTGCTGATGAGAAAAAGTATTTTGCAGCATATATTTACTAAAATAATGGAATTTCCATATTGTCTGTACTGTGGGAGACCAGATATAAGAATGCAGGGTCCAGGGTGTAGTAACACTTTAAGATATCTGTTATTTATTTCTCTCTGTGACCCTGTTCAGTAATATTTCCATCTCTTCTGAACTGCATAGTAAGAAAAGCAAAGACAGCAGTAAAACATTATCAGAAGTGCTGACCATTTCTCTCTCTACCACTCTACTTAAAATTAATTTTTTGTTTGTTTCTATCGGGGATATTTCCCATAACCTCCTGTCTTTACAGGAAGTGAGGGAAAATCTCCCCAATAGGGGCACACACAGCAATAAAAACCTGTCAGTCGCTAAACCTTCTCCACGGTATTGGAAACAAATGTACATTTGGCTAGAGCTGAAATAACCCTCCCTTCCCATACATTCATTAACAACCTTTGCCTATAAAAGTAAATTGTGAAAGTACCATAAAATTGTCTTTTAATCAATATATCACATGATCGTACTGTCCTGTGTTCTGTTTGGAAAGTTGCAACCTGGGAGAGTGATCACTGAACTGGTAACGTGATTTAGTCCCATGGTATTTGGATGAGATTTGTCCTGCAAAGCACTTAGTAGGCATGATACATGACCTTTAAGAGCAGAGGGAGAGGTGCGGGTGGCATAGTTGTGTCAACATGACATAGTCCCTAGTGAGATCTACCTTACTTTAAATAGAAACCACTCAACTTCAGCAATCCAGGTCTTCACTATCTCTACTAAGGATTTCATGATGATAATAAGAAATGCAGGTACTATCCAACAGGAATAAATTTAGTTCAGTTTTAAACCCTTACCATTAGTAGCACTATGGTTCTACAAAGTCAAGATAGCCAAATAAACTGCTGGGATCCCCTTTCCATGCCATTTGTGGTCTCAAAGCCAAAACTTTGTTTTTCATTTTGGATGGATTAGGTAATAGTGATAACACTTTTTTTTTCCATCTGTGACCAATTGGATAGATTTCCCTCTACTTCATGTTCTGCAGGCACAACAGGAAGTGAGAGGAAACTTCTCCAAAGTGAGGGAAATGCCCACTTAGTCATCCCTGAGACTCGTGTCTCCTCTAGTCCTGTTCTGGTAGCAACTCAAAACTTTGGTTTCTTCCTCATTTTCATTCTCTGTGATGGTGGTCAATAGGACAAATCAAAGGAATATGTCTCCCTAATGGAGATACAGACAGCAATAATAACCTTACAGGGATTTTAACCCCTCATTATTCTATCCAAAACTAAAATAAAAGTTTTGGCTTTAGATACACTTTAACTTTAAAATGTATTTACTCTTCCTGCTGAAGTCCTATTCTATTAACAAAGGTCATTTTGACCACTGGGACTGAGCATCCACAGTGGTGACACATGAAATGTCAAATGCCACCAGTTTATGGCATTAACACCACTACGGTCCACATGAACTGTTAACTGAGATCAAGAATACCGGAGAGCAACATTTTATAGTAAAGTACTCTGGTTAGAGGTAAGGACTACTACAGATGAAGAATACTTCCTTGATCCCCACCATGAATTGGATTTGCTGACATTAGTGGATTGATACAGCTACAGTGGTTAGGAAGCTAGGCATAATCCTTGAGTGTTGGACATGCCATTTTTCTAAGAGCCTGATATTGGAGGGAGTAGAATACACAGATAAATGGTTTTATTATCATCAGGAGTAAGGAAAAAACTGTAGTTGCAGCAGATTAATGAGCGGCCCATTGCTCCTTTTTACTAATTATGTTATGTAGGAGTTTACATACAGCAGTTACCATACATGCCTTTGCTATAGAGTCATCCATATTACAAAAACTGAGATAACAAATAAGAAATTTTGTATATTTTTGTAGCTGATCTGATGAGCCACAGCTAGGCAAGATTTACAGTTTAATTTTGTACCAAAGGTGCCAACCTCCTCCCATCACAGGGGTATTTGTCCCAAAATTACTAACATATTTCAGTGCAATGTAATACTTTATCCATTCTTAATGTTTTAATTGCCATTGACTGCTAGCTAAGCCATGCCAAAGTACAGTGAAAGAAACAATTATTGAGAGAGAATGATCCCTTAATCCTTCTTTCACAAAGTGTGTGTATTTTTCACGTTACCTTAAATGACCTTGTGCGGAATGTTCAGATCTATCGTATGGATCTCAGCTAGAGACGTCTGTACAACTAGAAATCTGACGTCTGAACTGAATGGAGAGCCACATTTCTGACCTCATTCACTGCGTAGCCATTGATTTTGTTGTTTTCACAGATACTGTGCAGATTGCATTCTCTCAGCTTTCTATAACTGATCATACAGGTTACAGTCTGAGTGTTCAATCTCATTTAGATCTACTAAGAGCTATATTGTGTACAGGCCTAACTAAACCTACATCAAATGGATTCTTTAGGTGGGCCCTCCCATAGTTTAAATGCATCCAAAATAGATTGTACAGAGATTGTAAAATAACTGGACATTTTAGAAGTTAATGGCATTACTGATGCCTGAGGCTGTAAAGGTATTAGTAGTCCCCAGTAAATGGATAGGTTAAAGGTCAAATTGTTTTTTGTTTTTGTTTTCAGTATTGCCCAATAGTACACCAACACAGTAAGTTATTTGTAGTTCCTAGTACATGGATAGGTTAAAGGTAAACTCTAGCTTTATTTTAATTCTTGCCCAATAGTACACCCTCCTCTACTGTACTAAAAAATGTTATACTCTGATTTTACTGCATACTGTGAGCTTCTGCATTAGAATCTGCAGCAAGTCAGAGCTTGCATTATTTCCTGGGTGGCATCCAGCATCATCAAGCTGTTCCATCCTAAGCCTGACAGTCCTTGGCTTGCCCATTCATTCATTGAATTTAATTTTTTCCATCATGGATATTTTAGCATCACATGTGGGTCTGCATGCCACTGTAGCTGGCTGGAAGCACCCACTCCTCCATACTGATACCAACTCATCAGAGTTTTGACATTTTGCATATCTCCTCCAACCATCCAACCCACTGCTTGCCTTAGGACTGAGGCAGGGTGCTGTGATTTTTTTTTTAAGGAAGTCATTTATAGAACCCTGCTGCCCCCTCCCATCAACCGTAACTTGCCTGCATTGCATAGAGACTCAATGGTGACATCACCCGGTCTTGAATAAGGTATGTAATAAAAAACCAAAAGGTTTTATTAAAGCCAGTTGGGGGAAACCATATATAAGCAGATTTACTTCAAAGTTAAATGTTGCATATGGGATATCTGCATTTATTTTAGAGATGTAATGCACATGGAGAATGTACATGTATTAGTTATAGAGATGAACAGCATGTTTTATCTTTATTTTCCCCTTTACATATGCTTTAAAATTGAATGTATATCTATAGACCGCACTTACACACAACTGCACATGTATGCATGAAGTAAACGCTTGGTGTGGCCCTTTCCAATGCTTCCAGATTTATTCTAGATCTGGAGCTATAATTCCACATTTTGCCTGCACTGCCACTTGCAAGTGGTTATCTGATGTTGCATCTGTTAAAATTTGGGCAGTTGTAGGGATGAAATTTATCTGGGTGGTATACAACTAAAAAAAAAGAAACCGTGAAAGGGCGTACCCATTGTTTACAAGGGACTGAAAAAAGGGGGTCAAAAGTGGATAACAATTAAAACAATCTATTGTTCATTAGCTTCATCAAAACCTGATATTCTTTCTTTAATTAAAAATAAACACAATTTGAGATTTAACAAACATTACAGCATCCTGATGAGGCAACTTTATGCTCCAAGCTTTGGAACAGAACAGAAAAACAAGGGTGAGGTAATGAGACCATTTCTACTGCATTATTAGCAATCACCTATAAATTATGTCATCTAACACCTCGAGGGTGTGAGTATTTATTAATCACCACACCTTTCATATTGGGTATTAGGGAAATCTTACTCAGATTAAATTTGATTGTTATTTTTCCTATTTTAGATGGAAGAATTTAATTTATTTGTCTCAAGAAAGGCCTTGATATGTTTTTACCTGTTAATCCCACCCTACCGTGTTGTCAGCAACAGCTCGCCAGCAATTGGCTTAAATTTGACTTTATAATGAGGAAGTGTGTCTGTAGTTTACTAGATAATCAGATATGTGTCAAAGGCTATAAGCCTGTGCCATAGAGAGGATGTAGCTGTTGGTCCAACTGTACAGCTTTCCATGTAGACAATTTAGTACATACAAATTAATGAATATTTCATGCATTTTGATTCTAACAATTTTATCAAATCTGTCAGTCAAAAATAGTGTTCTGTATGTCCCATCATTTACATTAATATGACAGATTACATACAACATTGTTGCCATAAAATGCCAGTGATATTTGCATCAATAATTGCTCATTCTATGTCCCTTATGCTCATGTTCTTTACAGAGAGGCAAAGTATGACTGAAACCAGTGTGCATCAAACTACCAGAATGCTTTTAATTGACCTTTTATACATTTTATATCAGTGTTGTTGGCTTATAAAGTATCTTCTGGGCCTTGATACTGAGCGGCCACATATTTGCGTGCAATTAGAGAATACATATGTGCTGAGAGCGCGCACCCTGCGCACTCCCAGCACATATGTCCACGTCTCCCGGAAAGGTCCCAATCTCCCCTTTTGATTGGGACCTTTTCCGATCATGTGACTGTTATGATGGTGAATCACGACGGTCACGTGACCCTAAAACCCCGCCTCCCGGCTTCTGAAACTCTTAAGGGGCCAGGAGGCGCTGGCACGAAGAGGTTGAAGGAGTTCTATAATTACAGCATACACTTTCATTTTAGATCATCAGCATTGTAATAGAATACAAACAATAGTTATTTTAGACAATCCAATATAAGTTTACTTGAAAAATCTCCTTTCATTGTTGTGAGTGCTGCCTGTCTGCTGGCCATCTCTTGCCACAACTTCCCGATTCCCTGCATGCTTTGCAGCTTCTCCTTTGCTGTTGATTTTCAATTTCTAAGGACTACATATCCCATAGTACCTTGCTGCTTGCAAGCTGCGATTCCTAGACTGACCCTGCCTCCTGAAACTCCTCCTCTCAGCACCTCTGTAGTTCAGAAAGCAGGCTCTGTGAAACGTGTGACACAGCAGTGCTTACGCACAGGGCATGGTGAAAATGTGTCACAGAATTCAAGGACATAAATGTGTGGGGATCTTCACAAAATATGTTTACACATTTCAAGAAAATTCAGATTAATAGGAGTAGGCTGGAAATAATTTAATTAAAATGTGGAAATTAATTATTAAAATTGCCTAAGTGACTAGCAAGGGCATAATATTTTTACAGAAGATGGCCTCTTGTGATACGTAGCTCGAAATTCCAGGGACAAAGGGAAACTAAATCAACAAGGGACACAAAAGAGGCTGTACTTGCTTATAAAGGGTAACAACAAAAATATGGGTTGGATTTCTCTTAGGTGGGACTTTTACTTTTAGAAATATAAAATGAAGCATGGTTAGGCCTGCCTGGAGCTTTCCATAGATGACTACCTCCTCTTGAACACATAAAGGGACTGAGCATATTTGTTAATGGAAGGATGGAAGACAAGTTTCCCTAAGAAGTAGTGTGACTGCCTGCACATGTGCATCGTTAAATTTTAAAATCCAAAATGTTACCTAAATATTTAACACTTATGCTGATGTCACAAAGGCAATTATTTTGTTAAAGACACCTCACCAGTGGTAGAGCCAACTGTCTATATCTGGGAGTGAGATTTCACTGGTCTGGCAGAGCTTGGCAAGCGACCAATCCTGGCACATGTGAGTTGTTGCCAGCTTCATGCTATATGGCCCATATATTTACTATATATACAGTGGTGTAGGTCTCGAGACTCCTTCACACAAGTACATTATGCTAATGCACAGAAATGCAGCAGGCATAGGTTGGTGTATTGTGGTGCCATTCATTTTAAATGGCAGCTCAAAGCACTATCAGAATGCACCAGCGCTGCAACTCATGTCTAAGCACAAAAAAAGGGATAATGTCATAAATTTGTGTGTGTTGAGGCATGTTACAGCCCATTCATTTTGTATGGGTTACCTACAACAATGTGGTGAATGCGCTTCAACATACAAAAATGCTTGTAATAAGGCTACTTTCACACTGAGAAGTCTTTGAAGTGTTTTTGCGTTAAAAAAGCACCTGAAAAGCTTGAGAAAAACGCTTCCCTATGTATGTGAATGTATATCTATGTATGTTTTCACACTGAGGTGTTACGCTTGTGGTGTGGTGTAAAACTCCTGCTTGCAGCAACATTGGGGCATGTTTGGAGAGTAAAAAGCACGCCCCAAAAATGCCTCTTCCGATTGAAATCCGTGAAAAACATCTGAAAAACACCTGAAAAGAGCCTGAAAAATGCCTCTGAGAAGCGTTTTTGTTGCAGTTTTTAAGTCACTTGTCCTTTAAAAACGCTCAGTGCAGAAAAAGCAAGGTAAAAACGCCTATGTGTTTTTGCGGCGGATCAGTGTGAAAGTAGCCTAAAGTGCATTGCAAAATAATGTCTCGGTGCACCCTTCAGATTTCTTTGTGGATGGGGTACAATATGCATAATAGTGACAATTGCCTTTTTACTTCTTCATAAGACATGTTCTCTACATTGTATAGAAGTCCCCTTTCACGCAGCCAGGTTGGTGCAGCCGCTGGATTCCTACTGCAAGAATCTGCAGATTCTTGCTGCTGGAATGGCCAGGTTATGTGATCAGCAGCAGCTGCTCAGCCCATTTAAACTGTTCGCATGTAGCTGCATACAGAGTATTTAGCTGCAGATAGGGACAGATGTCCGAGATTGGATGCAATCAGTTTAAATGGGCTGAGTGGCTGCAGCTGATCACATAACCCAGTCATTCCAGCAGCAAGAATATGCAGATTCTTGCCGCAGGAATCTGGCAGCCACATCAACCCGCCATGTGAAGGAGGCTTTAGATTGTGGAAATGGCACAGTTAAAAGTGTTACTAAACCCATGACCCTGCATTCACTATATCTGGTCTCCCACAGTACACACAACATGGAAATGCAATTTTAGTAAATATAAACTGCTAAATACCTTTTCTCATCAGCAGTTAGAGCAGTGTTGTGACTTCTATCAGTGCCCAGCTAAGCACTGGTTAAAGCTTGTAGGAAAAGTTTTCATTCTGCTCTGACTGTCCTATGAGGCTGCATGACCCCTCTCCCTCTGTCTGTGCTGACTGGCCCTGTGCTGATCACATGCACCTTCCCAAAGGCAAAAAAAAAAAAATATCTCTAGCAATACACACTAAACTAAGCATGTGCAGAGTGACTCTTAGAGCTCTGTACTATCAGAAGATGGATTGGAGACAGTAGAAGAAGGGGAGGATCAAAGAAGACAGGATTAAACAACCGTTTTACACAATGCGATGGATTAACCCCTTAGGTTCCACAGAGAGTATAACAAGCATGCTTTACTGCACATACAGACTGATTTTACTGTTGTGGGTTTAGTAACACTTTAAAATAGCATTCCTTATTCCTTTTTTAGTAGATTTATACATTATATTCTACTTCCCTCCATCCATTATTCATCTTCAACATTGTGTCAATCGGCATTTAAATTCTAGCAAAGTTCATATTGTTTGGTACAGAATTAAACTTCTCGTTGACAAGGAACATTTCCCTAGGAAGAAGCATGTTTTTGGCACGTGTAATTGGCCCCTATTGCAACACATGTAACTTGGTAGTGTTCATCCCTTAAAAGGGAAAAAGGATAGTGAAAATAAACACAAGTGCTGCAAAGAAGATATTTAAGTAATGACCCATCATTATCTTTCATTAAAGATGCATGTTAATACTTCCTGCTATTGAGCTATGCGGTTTCTTTGGCATTTCGTTAACAGAAGATGTTAGGAAAGTGTCTAGGAGTACAGGCAAGCTTTTATTTTTAACCCCAAGCAAAGCATTTATGAAGATATGTTCAAGTTAAGGAGTTCAGTAGCCTGCAACTTGTTCTGATTATGTGAGAGAACCGCTGACACTGTCTAAACCTTTAAATTCTCTGGTGCTGATGTCAGGCCTATCTAGGGCTGTCGTCATTATTTCTTAGAAATGTCTAATTATGGAAGCTTTATAAACTGTTTATCTACAGTAATACTCCTCTAAGTGGCAGGTGAAATATGAAATGGAGCAGATCCTGGAAATCCCTTCATTTTATTCATCTAAATTGGATTAGCATAGCTGTTAGCACATGGATTATGCTTGCTCTGCCATCATTTGTCATGAATTAAATATGAATTCGGAGTACGTTACTGATGTACTGATATACCTTTACATCGCATTTACAACTAGACAACTGTGCGCAACAACTGGATCTCTGATTGGCTCCTGAGATGAAAGTTCTGGGTTGCAAACTGTCAAAAAGAGGGCACTTTTTAATGCAAACCATGAAGTAAATATCAGTACTTGAGTGCACATCTATACTTTGTAATGTTCCATCACTATGGCATACAAGGGCCTTCTGGAGAAGCATTGCAGTACATGCAAGAAGTGTCATCTGAACTGAGCAACATTTTATTTACATATCAGAGAGACAACAAATTGGGAGCCAAATTCCCTATGTTTCTGCCATATTCTGTCCTTTACTGCCATATGGCATTTTGTTGCATTGACATCTGCCTAAAAAAAAATGTGGCCAAGGCTACAAATGTACCAAATGAAATGTAAGCATCAGTTCCCTCTTTGTGATTGTGTGAGCTTTATGGAAACCAGAGCATTGTTTCATCTTAAAGGTAAACCTGTCAGATCTAACGATAGTGTTTAAACTTCATGCACATAATGGTGCCTCAGAGTACCTGTGTTTAGCTCCATATCATTTTCTATGTGTCTGTGTGATTAGGGTTGCCACTTCATCCCTTTAAAACAGAACACACATTAGTTACACAGGTTCTGTGGCTGATTAAGGTGGTATTTAAACTCACGTTGTGCTTTATCTTCATTAAATTAGCCTCAGTACCTGTGCAGGGGCTGACTGACCATTTGGAAACTCAGGCAGTGCCCAAGGGCCCGGGGTCAGTAGGGGGCCCCATGAGATGCCCCTGGTACCTTTTTCATAGGCTTTTTTGAGTTTGGGCAAGGACACAGGGACCCCATGATCCCCTATTGCCCGGGGGCCCCATGAGTTGTCAGTCCGCCCTTGTACCTGTGTCATTAATATGTGTTTGGTTTTAAAGGGATGAGGTGGCAACCCTAGGTGTGATGCTGCTACTAGTAGGGTTGCCACCTCCTCCCTTTAAAACCGAACACATATTAATTACACAAGTTCTGAGGCTAATTTAGTGCAGATAAGGCACCAAGTGAGTTTAATTACCACCCTAATCAGCCACAGAACCTGTGTAATTAATATATGTTCGGTTGTAAAGGGATGTGGTAGCAACCCTAGCTACTAGGCAGTAGAATGGTGAGGCTTAGCTCAGGGAGGGGAAAGCGTTTAGCACAGATTTGAACTGGCCATACACTAATAGATTTTCAAATGAACATTCTTAAGAATATTCTCATTTGATAGCTTGATGCATGTCATTTAAAAATACTTCAAATTTTGTTTACTTTTAACATTTGATTTTAAGATGAATGGACTTTACCGAACAAAAACTACGTAGAGTGTTAGAAATGTGCTCATTCAAGAAAGAAAATCCATTCTGTTCCTTTTGAATTTTCTTAGCGCTGCAATTGAAAACTAACATCAATTTGACCCCACTGACTATAAGAAAATCGAACAATATTAATAGAATGAAATTTTCTTTTTCAAACAAAATTCTGCTAGTGCATGGCCAGCCTTGGTCGATATTTATTCTAAAAGAAAGTAAGATGAACTGTGCCTCTGAGCTCAGAGTAATTCAGCACATCCTATCCTGAGTGATAGCTTTGTATTAGATCTTTTAATGTAATCATTGTCAGCCAGTAGAGGTGACTTACTGAATAGTTTCCATAGAAGCTAATATTAACAGACTTTATTTCCTTGGTATAATAATGACATGATGCCGTTGTAATGTAGGCAACATTGAATAAGATCAGAAAGGCTTGTGTGTGGTCTATTTAGTCTCTATAGTAGCCATATAGCATTGTATCATAGCTGCTTGAATTTGATATCTCTTTAATTCTTTACGGCTGGCCAGGAATAGAAACACATATGTCGGAATCAGCACTCCCAGAAATTCATAGTATTACCAAATTTAGAATTTTATTTTTTGCAGCTTTACTGAATTGACTTATTCAGTTGGTACATTTCTCAAATATGTTTGAATACAAACACAATGTGCAGAATCAATGAAAAGGAATGTTTGCTAACCTTTAATTTCTCAAGTTCCAAGGTTAACATTTGAATGATCTAAGCTGCGAGCTAGCGACCCACAAAATTAGATCCAGCTGTCTTAACTCTGACTTGATGTTTGTAGACTGAGCTGACATCACACGCTTCTGATTCTTTCTCCTATCGTATTGTAGACAGTGCCTTTGCCAGTTAATACCAGTTTAGGAAATTGTGTTGTGGGTGACAGCTAGGTAGTGGAGGGAATTTTACTAAAACTGCATGTTGCAAAATCTGGTGCTGCTGTGCATAGAAACCAATCCGCTTCCAGGTTTTATTGTCAAAGCTTAATTGAACAAGCTGAAGTTAGAAGTTGATTGGCTACCATACACAGCTGCACCAGATTCTGAGTGCTCCAGTTTTAATAAATCTCCCCTAGTGGATGGAATACAGACTGAATATAATGTTGGGACACTGGCACTGGACAAACCTTCTCAGCCATCTTGGAAATTAATATGCTTCTCTTTTGCCCTCCTGTGTTAGAATAGAGATGAATCTCCTATACAGCCAGCTGAGGAAGCACTCTTTGGCTTAATTCACACATAACGGAGAGCTTCTGGATGGCTTTACTGCTCCGGTACCAGTCCATTCCTGGCTGCAGTATAGAGCAGTGTGGTGCGTAATTCAGTGCTTTACTCAGCTCCCTTTTTTTTGTTCCGTGTAAACTCTATTTGAAGTGTACAAAATGTACACTCTGTTCATGGCAGTGTACAGCAAAGAAATGAACTGCGCTGTTGTAAATTGCCGTGTAATTCGTCTCGGTGTGCTTCGACACGGTCTGCATTGCAGTGTGAATGGGACACATAGGAATCAATTGTTTCCTGTGTGTTCTTGTGGTGACAGACATTTTACAATGTAGTAAAATGCCTGTCATTCCACTAATGGGGTGATTTACTAAAAATGGAGAATGCAATATCTGGTGCAGCTCTGCATAGAAAACAATGAGCTTCCAGGTTTTTTTTTTCAAAGCTTAATTGAAAAAGCTGAACCATGCACAGTCGACTTGAACCAGATTTTGCACTCTAGTTTTAGTAAATCAACCCCATAGTGTGAATTATCCCTTTGGGATTAAAAAAGCTAGATGCCTTAGAGCAGGGGTGTCCAAACTTTTTCAAAGAGGGCCAGATTGGATGAAGTGAACATGGTGGAGGGCCGAACATTTTTCCAAACATTCTTTGAACCATTACAATTAAATGCAAATAAATTATTTTATGCCAAGTTACCGTATTTTTCGCCGTATAAGACGCACCTGACCATAAGACGCACCTAGGTTTTAGAGGCAGAAAACAGGAAAAAAAAAATTCTGAACTAATGGACTGCAGACACAGTACAGGAGATGACCAGAGACTGCAGACACAGTACAGGAGATGACCAGAGACTGCGGACAGCACAGGGATGACCAGAGACTGCGGACAGCACAGGGATGACCAGAGACTGCGGACAGCACAGGGATGACCAGAGACTGCGGACAGCACAGGGATGACCAGAGACTGCGGACAGCACAGGGATGACCAGAGACTGCGGACAGCGTACAGGAGATGACCAGAGACTGCGGACAGCGTACAGGAGATGACCAGAGACTGCGGACAGCGTACAGGAGATGACCAGAGACTGCGGACAGCGTACAGGAGATGACCAGAGACTGCGGACAGCGTACAGGAGATGACCAGAGACTGCGGACAGCGTACAGGAGATGACCAGAGACTGCGGACAGCGTACAGGAGATGACCAGAGACTGCGGACAGCGTACAGGAGATGACCAGAGACTGCGGACAGCACAGGGATGACCAGAGACTGCGGACAGCACAGGGATGACCAGAGACTGCGGACAGTACAGATGACTGCTGACCTTTGGGGAGGTGGGGAGCGGGTACCTGAATTTGACAGGTACCCGCTCTTACTTCCGCAGTTGTTCTTTCATCTTACCTGTTCCTCGATCCAGCCGCGCGCTGTCTTCCCAGCTCGGCATGACAGCCGGGTGCCCAGTGCGCATGAGCGAGAAGCACTTGCGCTTTGTGATTGGTCCGGCGGCTTCTGGGATCTGTCATGTGTCCCAGGTACCGCCTTACCATTCACAAAAAGCACCGCTTCTTGCGCATGCGCACTTGGCACCCTGCTGTCATGCCCAGTGCCCACACTACAGAAGCCGGGAAGACAGCGCGCCGCTGGATAGAGGAACAGGTAAGGTCCCGCTGCAGAGCTGAGCGGCCGGCCCGGTATTCTGACACGGCCGTGGTGGAAATACCGGACCGGCCGCTCCATATTCGCTCCATAAGACACACTGACATGGAGAGCCGTATTAAACCGACCCTCGGGCCGTAAATGGCCCGCGGGCCGGACTTTGGACATGCCTGCCTTAGAGCGAAGCTAAATTTACCTTTCCTTCGACGGTCCCTGTCCTTTCATCAGCATCTTCTTCTGGGTGCCTGTCCTGGCATACAGGGACCAAGGGCAATGTAAGATGGGCAATGTAAGATGTAAGACAATGCATGTCTCTGCAATAAAATGCCTGCCTGCTCACAATTTGTGACAGTCTAACTTTAAGTGAATTCAGTTTTATTAACCAACATTCTGTGCAAATGAACAGTTTTATCTCTGGTAAAGGGAGAACTTTATTGACTTCAAATCATGTTGGATTTTGTCCTTGGACTTCTATAATAAAATAAATATTCTTGGACTCTTTTGGTGTGTTTCCCTTATATCTTCCAGATTAAAAAAGAAAGCAGTGTAATTTCCATAATTTATATTACATTTGAAATATTTGACATTTTTAGGGCCCAGTTATGACATTTAGATATTTCTAAGTGAATTTGTGCACTTATATTTGACCACACTTTGTAGGATTATAGTAGATTTAAAGTGTTTGCAGCAGTTGAATGTGGGGGTATGCATATAAAGAATTTAACCTAAAATTCTCTGCAATTGTGTGGTAAACTGAGATTTTTTATGAATGAAGGTATCTGTGGGGAATTTTATATTAAATCAATGATTTGTCTATTGAAAATGACAAACAGTCTTGGAAGAAGAATGTACATGGACCATATTCTAAATACAGCAAATATTGATATCTATAAATAAATGGGAAAATCCATATGATAGTAAATGTTGCTTAAAAAGTGAGACAAATTAACTCTTTTCCTGAATTTGCTGATTGTGCATTTTAGGTATTTTGTAAAAAGAAAAAAAAAAAAAATGTTCCAGCTTAGTGTGTTTCTTCTAAAATTCCTATATGTCTTTTAACAACCCCCATGCAACAAAACAGATGTGACAAATATGTTTAGTTTGATTGGAAGGTCTTCATTCCTGGGATTCCCATGTCTAATTATTTGCTTGTGTATCCTGGAGTTTTGACCCTTTTCTTTAATCTTGATTTTCTGCAGGCTTATTGGCTTACACAATTTCCATTTTCTAGAAAAAATAATTACTAATCTTTGCCAATCATCTAATTTAACTATAAAAAGGCAAGGCTTTTATCATTAATAGAACTTTCAGCTTTCATGCCATTGTTGTAAACCAGTGTCAGGTAGATAGCAAGAACTTGTTTAGCATATTTAGCTCAGATTACAGGCATTGTAAATAAAACAAATAATACAGAAGCTGACTGTCGACATTACATTGTACAGATCTGATCATGGGGAAACTGAATAGCTTTATAGGTACAATTATTAAATGCATTAGAACATCATTATGTCTGAAAAATGAACATGCCTCAAGACATTTTTTCTGTGGGGGCATAATCACAACTTCCTTGTAAATTATGCCTGTAATGTCAGCCTATCTCAATATTATTAATAATATATAATGCAATATCTGGCACTGATAATTGTAATTTTAAAGGACCAGTGGTGAAACTCTAGTGGCCATGCTGAGGACTGTGAGGTCTGGGTAAATTCCAGAAGTCTTAAGCTCTGACCGCAGTTACTTGCAAGGATATTTAAACACTACTGGCATGAGGAAGCCACTATCTTCCAGAAAATGATGTCATTTTTTTTAATACAGAAATCGTTGATAAAAAGTTAAAGGTTTACACCTGACAGAGAATTCAGTCTGATGGGAAATGCACATAATAAGGCAAAGAAACTTTTAAGTTGATCAACAAAAAAATAAGAAACAAAGAACAATGAGACTAAAACAGTAGAAATCCAAAATAACCATTTTGTGTGAAGTGAGAGCCCAGGGTTCCATAGTTGGTCAGAAGTTCATTAATACATATGTAATTGTCTTTTTTGTTTTACCCTTTTGAATGAAAAAGAGTTGATTTTTGCCATTTTTGTACTTAGCTGTAAGATTTTAACTAGCTAGGTCAGGGGGTCTCCAGACTTTCTAAACAAAGGGTCAGTTTACTTCATACTTAAGAATTATTGGTAGTAGAAAAGTCCCGACTTCTGTGGAATATACAATACCCCATCTTTTTTGTCAACAAGCAGAATAGCGCCTCATCATTGGTGTCATTGGTTCCCATTGTTGGTGCCATTGGGAAGAATTGTGACCCGTCATTGGGAGTTATTATGCCCCTTCATTGGTGTCAATGGGGGAAATTATGCCCTATTCTTGGTATCAGTTTAGAACAATGGTGCCCCAAGGGCCAGATAAAAGTAAGCAAAGGGCCTCATCTGGCCCTCGGGCTGCAGTTTGGAGATCACTGAGCTTTTACGCATATATATTGAGCATTCACATCAGTCCCTAACCCTCGAGGAGTGTACAATCTAAGGTCCCTAACTTACATTCATACATACATATATTAGGGCCAATTTAGACAGGATCCAATTAACCTACCAGCATGTCTTTGGAGTATGGGAGGAAACCGGAGCACCCGGAGGAAACCCACGCAAGCACAGGGAGAACATGCAAACTCCATGCAGGAGGCTCCATGGTCAGGAATCGAACACATGACCCATTTACTGCAAGGCAGATGTGCTAACCACTAAGCCACTGTGCCGCCCATGCTTAGAAACCAATTGAGAGTTTCCTTGGCTTTGTGTTTGGGATCATTGTCTTGTTGAAATGTCCACCCACATTTCAGCTACATCATCATCATTATCCTGGTAGATGGCAGCAGATTTTTATCAAAAATGTCTTGGTACATTTTTCTATTCATCCTTCCTTCAATGACATGGAGTTTGCCAATACCGTATGCTGAAAAACAGCTCCACACCATGATGTTCCCACCTCCAAACTTCACTGTTGGTATGGTGTTTTTGAGGTGATATGCAGTGCCATTTGACCTCCAAACGTGGTGTGTATTATGACATCCAAAGAGTTCAATTCTGTTCTCATCTGACTAGACTATATTCTCCCAATATTTCACAGGCTTGTCTAAATGTTGTGCAGCAAACTTTAAATGCGCTTCAAGACGCTTTTCCTTCAGCAATGGAGTCTTTTGCAGTGAGTGTGCAACAGGCCATGGTGCTTAGGTGTATTACTTATTGTTTTCTTTGAAACAATTCTACCTGCTAATTCCAGGTCTTTCTGAAGCTATCTACAAGTGGTCCCATCATGAGATGTTTCTTGTGTGACACCATGGTAATGAGACATCTTTTTATAGACCATCAGTTGAAACTGAACCAGCTGATATTAATTTGCACTGACAAGGGGCAGGATTGCTTTCTAATTACTGATAAGATTCCATCTGGTGTCTTGGCTTTCCATGCCTTTTTGTACCTCCCTTTCTTCATGTGTTCAATACTTTTTCCCTGTGTCATTCCATTTGATTACACATAATTTAATTTCTGAACTTATTTGTTTTGGTTTCT
This sequence comes from Staurois parvus, assembly GCF_062004578.1. Lineage (NCBI taxonomy): Eukaryota > Metazoa > Chordata > Amphibia > Anura > Ranidae > Staurois > Staurois parvus. The sequence goes on from NW_028318879.1 coordinate 707,082, forward strand.
TTGTATTTATGGATTGCATGTGTTACCAACATGTGGTGAAAATTTCATGTCAATAGCACCTTTAGAAATATATTTACTGAGAAAAATGGTGACCTGTTCAATAATTATTTTACCCGTGTAAACGTTTTGAAGACCCCTTATATAAATATAAATAAATAAATAAATATATATATATATATATATATATATATATTTTATAATTAATTCATACATGTGTTGTTTTATTGTGTCATTAACCGCTTCCCTGCGCCCTATAGCAGAAATACTGCTACAGGGCGGCAGGGGTGTGCAAAATCACGTATGTATATATATGTATGTGTGTATATATATATGTATGTATGTGTGTGTGTATGTATGTATATATATGTGTGTATGTGTATATATATATATATATATATATATATATATATATATATATATATATGTGTGTGTGTGTGTATATGTATATATATATGTGATTTTGCATTTCCGGGCAGGGGGTGTCCGCGCGGCTGTCAATCACTGGGTCCCGGATGGTGATTACCGCTGGTACCTGGTGATTACCAAGGATCTCCAATGGGGAGGAGGAATGCTTTGTTTACTAATAGTCCTCCTCCCTGTCGACTTGGGCACACTGCTCTGGATGGTTGTGCACAGCACAGCCATCCAGAGCAGTGTGCTTACAGTGAAAACACCAACACACCGCCCCCCAGTAAAACACTCCCAGTACACAGCTACCCCTTTAATCGCCCCTTATGTTAACCCCTTCCTGCCCAGTGCCATTAGTACCGTGTCAGTGCTTTTTGTAGCACTGATCACTGTATTGGTGTCACTGGGGATGTCAGTGACACCAAGTCAGTTCCCCCCAATGTCAGAATGCCCGCCGCTGTCTCGCAATAAGTTGCTGATTGCCGCCATTACTAGTAAAATAAATAAATAAATAAATAAATTCCAGTATATATACTGCCATTTGTAAGTGCTATATCTTTCATGTAAACCAATTAATTTACACATATTGGGATTTTTTTAGCAAAGAAATGTAGCAGAACACATTTTGGCTTAAATTTATGACGAAATTAGATTTTTACATTTTTTTTTTTTTACTGGACATGTTTAATAGCAGAACGTCAAAAATATTCTCTCTCAAAATTGTTGGTCATTTTTTTATAGCGCAAAAATTAAAAAACGCACAGGCACTCAAATACCACCGAAAGAAAGCTCAATTCATGGGAAAAAAGAATGTACATTTATTTGGGTGCAGCGTTGCATGATTGCGTAATTGTCAGTTAAAGTAATGCAGCGCCGTAATGCAAAAAATGGCTTGGCCATGAAGGGTGGTAAATCGTATGGAGGGCAAGTGGTTAGTCTAATAGGCTGAAATGGAACAAACCAAAGTTCTGCTGTGCTTTGTTGAGATGATTTTGGTGATCTATAAAACTGGGGGCAAAGAAGTTGCCAAAGAGCACAGAACTGATACACAGTTACAGTGGGGAAAGTAATTATTTGATTCCCTACAGATTTTGTAAGTTTGTCTACTTACAAAGAAAGAAAGGGTCTATAATTTTTATCATAGGTATATTTTAAATGATAGAGACAGAATATCAACCAAAAATCCAGAAAAAACACATGATATAAAATGTTATAAACTGAGTTGCATTCAGTGAGTAAAAAGCGTCAGCACTAAATTATTTTCTGCATTATTCTCACAGCCATAATGGCTACTATATCCCAGTGCATGTTTCGATCATGTATTAACCTGTAATATAATTACAACTTCTCTAGCATTCTTTGATGATTAGCTCTGCAGACGTCTGTTGAATGGAATATATTAATTCTCAGCTTTTCACTTTCTCATATTTTAATCAGGCTCTTGACTTCTTAATGACATCAATGAGGATAATGCTTTTCTCATGGGTGTGCAACAAGGAGCTTTGAAATTTAAGTATTGTGTTAAAGAATTTGAGTGCAGTTTTTTTTCCTAATCTCTATGTGTTTGGGGAAGGGTACCAGTGAAAAAACTGATAAATTCACTTACCTTTGACATTTCCATTCTTGTATTTGAGACAACGGATGACACGATGGTTGAGTTCTGTGACACAGATGTTCAGCATATGTAGATTAATGGGTTGCTCCCAAGTAAAATGTAATCAGTTGGGTTTGATGTTGTACATTGTTATGTGTTGTTAGGGAGAGCAAATGTCATAGCCAAGCTCTGCTTTTCTTCTGTCCTAGCTGTGTTCCCCATAACTTGTCTAGGGAAATGGCTAACAAAAATTAAAAATAGAAATTGCATTCATGAAGGAAATGTACTTGTGAATGTTTCTTCTGGTGGATGGAAAACTGCATAAATAAATTGGTTTTCAAACATTTCTAGATTAGGTAGAATTTAAAGTGGGGAAAAAAGGCCCCATACACTGCCAAAATAAAGAGATAGAGATGCTGGTACATGCATTAAAACATTTGCTTATGAAAATAGGTTATAAAAGTAGTTAAAAAAAAGGCTATTAAAATCAGGTAACATAATCCTTTTGCGCTACTTCCCATTTCTAAAGTTGCAGCCTAGGTGGAGAGTTTGCTTCAGAGCTGTGATATGTAGTCACCTGACAGTGTGAGGTTTGAGAAATCGCCAAGCACACCTTTTATCTCCTGGTTGTTAACATGTACCACACTGACTTCCACCGCCAGTGCATAATTTAAGCAGTGGAGGCACCAGAAGTGCCAGACTTACTGCCATTTTCATAACTTGCCACCACTGCAGCCTATAGAAACTGTTACCCAGTGTCCTTCCTAGAATGGTGTCGAAATAATTCTAAATCCAAGGCAGAAATGTAGGAAGATAGTTATACTGATTTGGGAGAAAAATTGCTACAGATGAAAAAAGTGTTGATTTGACTTCTGTTTTATTTATTTTTTTCTGTTTTTAAGTGGATATACACAAAGAGCCTGAGACAGTAAAATACATAAATCTAAAATGGTTTCTCTCCTGTTTCAGCTTCCAGTGCCTAAAACAGGTCAGGTTAGGCTCACATGGCCATCTAAAGCACAATTTTGCCTTTATTAATTTTGGGCAGAATAGACATAAAACATAGTGGGGTAGAATGGGGAACTGTTGTTTTGAATTCAAACAGTATCAGCTACACACAGAATTTGCGTTGAGGAAAGGAATATTAATTACATTGTATTGACTTGCCTCTCAGATTATTCTGATTTCTGTTTATTGCAGACTCTGTACAGCTAGTGTACATGGATCCAGATATTGTATATAGAAATAGAAATCACTGGTTGGCCAGTTTTCAGTCCCCCCTTTTTATCAGTGTTGAGAGTCCCCCTTTCATCACATTTCCTCATTTAAAGCAGTCCCACAGTGTCCTCAATTCCCCTTCACATCACCCCTCTTTACATTACAGTGCCCTTTTACAGTGCAGTCCCCTTTACATTAATGAAAAGGGGAGTGCACTGTAAAGGGGCACTGTGATATAAAGGGGACTGCACTGTAAATGGGCGCTGTAATGATTACAGTCCCCCTTTACAGTGCAGTCCCCTCTATATCACAATGCTCCTTTACATTATTAGTGCAATCACAGTCCCCCCCATCACAGTGCCCCTTGCAGTAATGCCCTCCCCCTTTCCACTCTTACATCACAGTGCCTCCTTTCAATCTCTGGCTCCCCTGCACAGTCCTATTTTTGGCAGGGTAGAGGCACTTATCAGCCTGTGTCCTCTCCCAGGTCTCTCCAGGGAGGAGGTGCAGATCTGGATGGAGGGTGGGGGCTGCCCAGTTTATAATGTTAGCAAGAGGGTGATTACCCACTTGTTAATATGAAAAGTCTCCTGTTCTCAGTCCCGATCTGCAGCTCCTCCCACCCCCTGCCCTGCTGATAGGATGACATCGGTGGCGGCCATCGGTGGCCATCGTCGGAGACCTGGGATAGGACACAGAGGCTGTTAGGTGTCGTGGCCATGGTCTAGACAAGACTGTCACAGACTTCAGTTGCTGCTCACCTTCTGTTGTGTGGCCTGGTTATCAATAGGCCATGGACTGATACTGGTCTGCTGGGTTGGGGACCCCTGGTGTAGAAGGTGCAGAGAGTTTACATATCTCCACCACAGTTATAAGCAATGATCAGTATTTACCCAGATGTAATTTTTTATTTAGCTTTTCTATTAAAGAACTCAATATTATCAATGACTTCATGACTAACAAATTAAAATGAAAGCATTTTTTTTTTTTTGCAGCAAGGGAAATTCATTTTCGGTTAGTTTCCAGTTATTTTGTACATTTGTCCAACCTTTCTCTAATGGCTGTGTATAGAAACTCAAAACAGATGTTTTAATATGAAAAATATTTATTCCCAGAAAAAGCACTGTGCCTGTGGCTAATGATATAGGGCATAGAAGGAAAAGTATTTACATCCATCAGTAAACTGGCTTCAGGCTTCTTGCAAGCTGTTTTCTCTTCAGTTACAAGGAGATAACATCTTACATGTGTCACCTATAAGCAAGAAACTTGCACATGTATACTTAGAACATTGAGAAGTGGACTGAAGAAAACTGTGATTTCCACTTGAACCCCACTGAACACATTTATTTTCAGTATTGAGCAAATGTGTGCTTTTAAAAAAAAAAATGTATTTCCAAAAACAAGCAGTAAACTATTTGATATGCAGTAAGGCTAAGTTCACATTGGTAGATAGCTGTGATAAAAAAACAGGTGTTGGCATTGCAGTAGCATTGGCCATCTTGTCGGTTGTTTACCTTACTGTAGGCAGTTCAGACTAGCACATTTAAATTGCAGCGGGTCGCGCTAGTTTTAACTCACCATGTCAGGTTCGGCAGGCACTACACCTGTCAAAAGCACCTGATGAAATCAAATGGACCATGTTGCAGCCACATGGCAAACACAGCGGTGATGGTTTGCGGCCTTGTATTTCAATGTAAAATCCTCTTTGGGATCAAAAACAGGCATTCAGGTATAGCAGCAATATTGCACACCTAGAAATCATCTCTAAACCACGATCCGAAAAGCAATCCATCGAACTACCTCTTCTTTCTACTATTCTGGCCTTACTGAAAGCTAATGGTTGCAGAAGTCCGTTTCCTTATGGGAGGTATAGAGTTTTGGTTTTGGTATGTCTATCCTGGTCTTAGTTATACTTTTGATAGGCATAAGTGCTATGATGGTCAGCTTCTCCTATTGTACCCTATGGCATTTTCTCATCTCCTAATTCTGTTCTAAATTCCCTAATTTTTTTTGGGGGGGGAGATTCCTACCTTTGCTATCTAATTTTGACTAAGGATTTTATTCAGTCTAGGAGATATTAAAAACCATATAGATGTCAGTGCAGATTATACATTAGAAATGGATCTGGTGGCTTGCCAAGACTTTGGTACAGGCACCAAGACATGGGCCAGATTCAGGTAATTTGTACTACCGCCACTTTTAGAATCTGTCACTAGGGCTGCTTTGCATTCTAAAAGAATTACCACTGATTCCAAAACCAGTTTTGGACTCAGTAGTGGCTAGGAATCTGCCCACTGCTATCTGCTGTCAATCAAAAGTAAAGCAGACCGGATGTGGAGCTAGTCTCCCATTTCCCCATCAGGCTCCACCCACCTTTAGTTTAAAACTCCTTAGCCATTTACCTGTCAGTGTGATGGCACAGAGGCTGGGCAGGGAGGAAGGGAGTCCAGTACGGACTCTTCTCCCTCAGTGTCGGCATCGACAGATTCATGTACCTGTCTCAAGGAATTCAAATACCATCCCAACAGAATTCTACATTTGCAAGAAAATGTTAGAACATCAAGGTTAGCCACTGAAGACTAGGAGAAAAGCATTTTCAGAATGTTTCTGCCATTTACATTTGTTAGCTGTGTTCTGTGGTTGCCCCTTTTCACAGCAGAGTGAGCATCATGGGGACATAAGTGGATTGCTAGTTTGGCTGGTTTCTTGCTAAACTGGGCCAGTTTGAAAAATGTGTATTTTTGTCTGATAGGGAAGGAGATTCCCAACACTTGCTACTGTGTTTATTGGCCAGTCTATAAGGCTACACTCTGCACTAGAGCTCGATGAAAATATACAAATAATGTGATCATCCAAAATTTGATTTAAACTATTACTTTTACTTGTCAGGTATTTCTGTCCATGGCCTCTTTGGGGGGAACTATGTGTACAGAGTTTACAGTACACGTATTTGATACAGTTAAGAGCACTCCAGTTTGTTGGGCCAAAGACGTAAAAAGTCTTCTTGTTACAGAAGGCAAGAATACCTCATCTGAATACGCATGAGAAACACCTTTTTGCCCTTTTCTGTACTTTCTCCAGTTCCCCAGTGTTCTTTTTGTGAATTGATGCCTAAAACTGAACTGCATATTCCAGATGAGGTCTTACTAATGATTTGTACAGGGGTAATATGATATCTCTCTCTCTGGAGTCTATACCTCTTTTAATACAAGGGAGGATTTTGCTCGCTTTAGAAACCCCAGCTTGGCATTGCATGCCATTATTAGCTTGTGATCTACCAGAACTCCCATAGTGGATCAAAAACTTCATTGAATTCCCCTGTTTCTGTGCAGAGAGTAGAGCTGTGGGAGAGTCCCAGTAGGCCCACCCATTACAGGAGGAGGACAGATACAAGACCGGTCACCCTGCACAAGGAGAGAGAGTAGCTGTGACTGGTCTTTATTAGAGGAAGCTTCTGCACAGAGGCAACATTTCATGTGGAATAGAAATACAAAAAGGACACCAAGAATACACATACCTCTTGTATGTACAGAATATTTCCATATCTTGGAGTTCATCCAAAAGTATTCCTGTCTGTGGGAAGACAGAAGATATTTGTATGACATATGAGGGGAAGCCCCATTTTCCTATTTGCACTAGGGCCCTGTCGTGTTCAGTTGTATAATGGAAATCAGTTCATTACATCATCAGGAATCCTACAGTGACTCCAGTATATACCCTGTAGTGTTCACTTTATTTTTAGCTATAATTCTCATACAAAATATTTCACATACAGAAGCATTTTTACCCTCCACAGAAACCACAGGGCATGCCATTGAACAGCAGGCTATACCCCAGAGCCTTGTTACTGAATGGGAAAATTAACAAGTATTTTCAAAATGGAAAATACAGAGTAATAGTGATAAATCAGCTGCAAGCGTCCACATCTGGAAAGTTAAATCAAAATAATATGCTGATACAAGTAGGAAAGATTCCCAGCAACGAGAATTCATTGTAACAGTTTCTAGCAGCCCCTGTATATCCGTCTTCTGTGTTGTGGTTCTGCCCCAGATGAGTCATTATTGTCCAGAAGGACCATGTTCAGAAGTGGCTCTGTTTCTTGGTGGCTGGGAAAGCAATAAAACAAATATTTTCCCCAAGCTCACATGTCATACATTACTTTGGTCTACAATCTGTATCTGGTTGTAATTCTGGAAGGGCCATTATAAAACTCTAGTATTAACTACAATAAGCCTGTTCTTCCATTACATGCTGGGGACATGAAGTTCAGCTGTAAACCCCTTTGTTCCAATTATAAAATGCTATAATTCTTTATATACAATGGGTTTGGTTTGCTTAAGAAGTGGGGAATGTTTAATTAGCTCACTCAGCTTAGTGAATAAACCCTGGTTTACACAGGTGTGAAATACAATATACAAATCGCGCCTGAAGTCGCATCGAATGTATTTCTATGGCACTGTCTTAATCAGTGCGATTTGAAGCAATACGATTTCAAAAATAGTTCCTGCACTACTTCTTTTTTACAATCTCATTACAACTTGCATTGCTTTCTGTTAAATGAAGTTGCATGCCACAGCAAAATCGTAGGTTCAAATTAATCAACAGATCAAACTGATCTGCTTTGAAATTGCGCTACTTCAAGTGAAGTAGCGCAATTTCAAAGTTGCATTCAGTGTAAACTAGGGCTAAAGAGGCTATGCTCAATCTGAGTACCCAACTGTGCAAAGGGAAATTTTAAATTATGAATATGGGCTTTTACATAATTAGATGTGAAATTACCATAGCTTCAGTTTATTGACCAAGTTGAGTGAACATTGTCTACTTCTTTTGGGCCCATTCAGACCTTTGTGTGCATTAACACTACAACTACTGCAGCTGGTGCTGAGCAAATACACTGACTGATGGATTGTTATACTGCAGGAGACAGCTGGCATCTAAGGTCCTGCATTTCAGGGGGGGTGATATGCTTTCTTCCCAACAGTGTCTCTGGATCCGAGTGGTTCCTTGGAGGCCAGAAAGCTACTGCTCAAAGAGCAGAAGCTAAGTTGCTGTCTCCTGCACGAGGGCGAGAGGGAGGCTGCTTTTGTAAAGCCTGTTAAAGCAGGCAGAGTTGAGGCACAAATTATGTTTAATCACTTACCCTCCAGAGGATTTACCCCCCTTTCTGACCAGGCCTTTTTTTGCAATACGGCGCTGCATTACTTTAACTGACAATTGCGCGATCATGCAATGCTGTACATAAATTAAATGTATGTCCTTTTCTTCCTACAAATAGAGCTTTCTTCTTTCGGTGGTATTTGATCACCAGTGCAGTTTTTATTTTTTGCGCTATAAACAAAAAAAGACCCGACAATTTTGAAAAAAAAAAAAAACAATATTTTTGACTTATTGCTATAAAACATGTCCAGTAAAATTAAGAAAATCAAACTTCTTCATACATTTAGGCCACAATGTATTTTAATTGGTTTATGTGAAAGTTATAGTTCTACAAATGGCAGTGTATATATACTGGAAATTTAAACTAGTAATGGCGGCGATCAGCGACTTACAGTGGGACTGCGGTGGGCATTCCGACACTGGGGGGGGGGACTGACTAACTGCCACTGACATCCCCAGTGACACTAATACTGTGATCAGTGCTAATAAAAAGCACTGACACTGTACTAATGACACTGGGCAGGAAGGGGCAATCAAAAGATTAACTGTTTTACATCATGTTCTGTGTGTTTTACTAGGGAAACATGCTGCTGTATATTTCTCTACTGTGCAGAGAAATACACAGCAGCATGTCATTTTTGGCAGGAGAGAGACCTGTGGTGTTTATGCAAATCATGTATATATACGTGATTTTTTCACAGCCCTGCCACCCTATAGCAGTAAAATATATTTTACAACACATTCTGATGCTATAGCTATGCTTAGTCAGCACAATGAAGAGGATATACAGGGCCTATTCACACTATGCATGATGAACATCATTTCACATCTGGGATTTGCCAACAAATGTGGCTGAGGGAAGTCGCACTGTTGAAGTGAACAGTGCCTATGGTATATGCCATTTGTTTTTCACTAAGGTTTTTAGGGGGTATGTCCAAAGTTCACAACTGGTTTAGACAACTTGTTCACTTTGGCCTCTCAATGCCCCTCAATGCTCAAAATAACACCTGGACTATCATCTGTGCACCTTGCTCATCTGCAGCACAGATCCAGTTGTTTTTACTGTGTGTATATGTGTGTGTGTGTGTGTGTATGTATGTGTGTGTATATATATATGTGTATATATATATATATATATATATATGCAACCCTTATAGCAGATTACACTTTAAACCACCGGGTTTTAACTCTCGTTTTTTGCAAACATAGATGGGAATCCATCCTATGTAATTCAACCTCAGTGTGTAAAAATAAATATAAAACTTGCAGCCCTCTGGTTCTTCACATTACTCCTCTGGGTTTACTCAGATATTACCATTGCCTCTCTTTCTATTGTTTCTATATTGTAGTTTGTTTGAATACCCTGTTTTTTTCCTGTTTGATGGAAACATCTGACCGTCGTATGAATTGGGGAACCTTTTTATATTATCTATTTTGATATATTGGGGTGATTTAGTAAAGGCAAATTGGCTGTTCACTTTGCAAGGGAATATGCCCCAAAACTTAGCATGTGATTGGGTATTCTTTGTAAAGGGAAACTTCACCACATTCATAAAGCTTTGGGGAAAATTCCCTTGCATAGTTCAACTTCATGTGTGAACAGCTTATTTGCCTTTGGTCAGTCAATTCCATTGCATATTATTAATTATGATTAATAATTATGCTAAGCTGACTTGTTTTATAGGTTGTATGTATGAGGTTTATTCTGTAGTGAAGCTTGTTTGTATATTGATATTGTCCATGCGGTGATATAGTTGGAAAGGTTAGAAGGTGCACTTTCTGGGTCTGACCCAGCCAGGGGATGGCTTTGATCCCATGGTTGATCATTGGTTTATTGATTAATTATACCACAAGTACCAGTCAGTTTATGAGGAGGTTTCTTTTGTGTACATGTTGTTATATTATGTATATAATTTAAACAATCATTTATATACACTCACTGGCCACTTTATTAGGTACACCTTGCTAGTCCCAAGAAAATATTCCCCATACCATTACACCACCAGCCTGAACTGTTCATACAAGGCAGGATGGATCCATGCTTTCATGTTGTTTATGCCAAATTATGACCCTACCATCTGAATGTCGCAGCAACCAGTCTGTTCATTCTCCTCCGACCTCTGACATCAACAAGGCATTTTCATCCAAACAACTGCTGCTCACTGAATATTTTCTCTTTTTTGGACCATTCTCTGTAAACCCTAGAGATGGTTGTGCGTGAAAATCCCAGTAGATCAGCAGTTTTTGAAATAATCAGACCAGCCCATCTGGCACCAACAATCATGCCACATTCAACATAACTAAAATCCCCTTTCTTCCCTATTCTGATGCTCAGTTTGAACTTCAGCAAGTTCACCGCGTCTACAGGCTTGAGTTGCTGCCATGTGATTGGCTGATTAGCAATTTGTGTTTCCAAGCAATTGAACAGGTGTACCTAATAAAGTGGTCAATGAGTGTAGATCTCACGGTGATGTGCTGCAGCCACTTTTTTTCTTGGGACTCCCATGCTTTGTTGATTTAATGCTGTTTTGGGGCCCTGACTAGCATTTTAAAGGTGGCACAGTCTGCATGCTTCTTCTTCTCCATTTTATTTGAATCATCAGTTATTCTTTAGGGCTTATCCAGGCGCTGAGACCCAGTCACATGTCCAAATTTGACATGTGGGCAAGAGGGGGTGCACGGATTTGGACACAGACACAGTGCACCTGCTCCTGCCTACATGTCAAATTTGACATGCGAATGTGTCAATGCAGCCACTGCATCGAAATCCATTCCTATGGGCTGCTTGCATACCTGTGGTAGATGCACACACAGCAAAAAGTGGCTCAGCAGAGACGATAGGTCTCAGCGCCTTTCTGAATGAGCCATAAAACAGATATTTTGTATGAAAGCTAAGTTGCAAAGATGACAATTTATACATTATCTGTAAACATTTAGCACTTTTGTAAAATAGTCTTTCCTGATCTGAGCATATGGTGCCAGTAAGGTGACATTTATGCTTGCCTCGTGCGTTTGGTTTATTTAAACAAATGAAAAATTATCTGGGAAGAGTTAATAACTTTACGCTTCCAAGATCAAGTTCTCCTGCAATTAATTGTACTTGCATTTCCATGTGTTTAGATGCATTCAGAGTATCTAATCTGCCCCTGGATACAGAGAATACTGTTTTCTCAAAACACAGCTAAACTGAATGAAGTAAATATATGTAAAATCACTCCATGCATTTATATACATGTAGAAAATGTAAATGTAGAAAAATGCATAAAAATACATATATATCATTGCCAATGTGACTGAGGCCTAACCACTTATAGCTGGCTGACAAATGGTGACCTGTTTGATATGTGTTGGTGAATTGTCACTATCAACTGCACTGTGGTCTCACAAATGAACAGCTGATTCCTTTTAAACAAACATTAACCCAATTTCCTCTGTATAGATAATCTGAGAAAAAAGGAAAACTGGCATCAGTTCAGCTGCTTGTCCTTTAATGATAAAGCCATCAGCTGCCACAAAGCAAGTTAGAAACAAGACTGCCTTTTTAGGCACTGCTGTGCTTCTCATCCCCGCTTGTGTGATCATTCTAGTTACAGGGCAAACAGACAACCTACATGACAGCCTTCTGCTAACAAAAGCTGTACTGAGAGGAACACTTAGTCTCCATGCACACTGGCTTGTTTGATAATGCTGGTAACGTTAGCTGTGTAAAGTCACATTAAAAATTTGAGTTTTTCAGCTTTTTATTACCGTTTTGCCGCGTATAGTGGCATTTTCCCATGTTTTTCCTCATTAGTGTTATTCAGCATTTTTTGTGTTTTTTTTTTTTTCTTAAAAAAATGGTTTTGGTAAAAAAAACATCCAAAATCGCTGGTTTGCGGTGTTTTACCGTGATTTACTGCGTTTTGCTGTGGTTTTCAACGTTAGAGCATTTTTCCAGCTAAAAAACTCCTCTAAAAACCCACTAATTCTGTTTTGTTTGTTTTTTTTTTTCCAGCTAAAAAATGTCCCTGCCAAAAAACATTGATTACAGTATATGTGTGAATGGACACATATGATAACCTGCTGTGGGGTTTACTAGCTGTAGAAAAAAAATGTCAAAAGTCAAAAACAGCACCTGTAAAAACATCCGGTGTGCATGGCGACTTAGAAGTCTTTTATAGTATTGATGTGCAGCCTTGGATACAGCAATTTTTGGCAATTTGTTTATTACATGCTATACCAGCGATCTCCAAACTTTCTAAACCAAGGGCTTGATTACTTTAGACTTTAGAGGGGCAGATTGTGGCCAGTGGGAGTAAGAAAATTGCATAGCGCCAGGGTTCAGTAGTAGGAGGAATAGTGCTCTGTCATTGGTGTTTGTGGGGGGAATACTGCCATTTGTTGGCATCAGTGAAAGGAATAGTGCCCCATCATTGGTATCAGCAGAAGGAATAATGACTCATTGTTAGTGTCAGTGGAAGGAACAATGCCCCATTGTTAGTATCAGTGAAAGGAATAGTGCCCCACTGTTGGTGTTAGTGGAAGGGAAAGTTCTTTGTATCAGTTTGAGGAGTAGTGCCCCAAGGGCCAGATAAAAGCAAGCAAAGGGCCACATCTAGCCCACGGGCCTCAGCTTGGAGATTAATGGGACTTAATTTTGGCTTTGCCAAATATGCTATAGCCTTCATCATGGGATGAGACAAGGCCAGTGTCTACCTTACCTCATCCTTTTTATAGTTTTGATGCTAAATTTCAGTTGCATTTTATATTCCCTTAAACAATGAAGCCATAGGTGTACCTGAATATGAATACTTTAGGGACATTTTACACTTTTAGCCCTTATGGAAGCTTATCTCTGCCAATGGATTACTTGTCATAGCAAACTGTCTTTTTATAGATAACCTTTACAATTCTATAACAATATTAAGTAAATGACATTTGAGTATAAGTTAAAGCAAAGCTCCAGGCTGCAAATAAAAAATTTAAAGTCAGCTATTTGTAGCTGCTGACTTTGAATATATAAGGACACTTACCAGTCCTGTGGGTCCAGCGATGCCCTCATCTGAGCCAATTCTTCAATTGGCTTTGGGTGCTGGTGCTGGCATCATCAGTAAAGGAAACCAGAAGTGAAGCCTTGCGGTTTCACAGGCGGCTTCCTACTGCACATGTGTGAAGTTTGCTGCACTTTGTGAATAGGCCACAGTCTTCTGGGACCTGTGAAATGTCCTAGAAGGCTGTGGGGGTTAGGAGAGGTGAACTTCTAGCTCAGATCATTGGTCAAAACCAGGTACCTGCTCCTCCCAAAAAAGTGCCAAATGTGGCAGTGGAGGGGGAGAGGAGGCAGACAAGCAGAATTTCCCCTTTGGGGTGGAGTTCTGCTTTAACATAGAATTAATATAATATGTTGTTTGTTTGTACAAAGGTGTGTCTGATGATCAAATCAATCAATTTCCAATGTTTAAACAACCTAAAACAATTTCTAAACCAATAATGTTGGAGTCTTAGTGCAATGCTTTGTATATTTCCATCATCATGAGCATAGTGTTTATGAATAACCCTTCTATCATACCTAGAGCAGTGTCTGTGGGATGAACCTGGTCATGATTGATATTTGTAGCCTTGCTTTCAGTAATGTTATCACCTAGCTGGCAGCTGGTTTATGTTGTCAAAGAGACACATTCCTGTTATCTCAGAAGACCTCAGGAGTAATCTAAAGAATTTTTTGATTATTGTAAAATTTGTAATATTGTATCTGCTTTCAATATAAAAATAATTCATTTTGTGTTCTTTAAAGTATATATAAACCCTCAACTTGTAAAAGAAACCATTCAGTTTAAAATAGAAATGAAAGTCAAAACATTTGTGTATAGATAGAAAATACATTATAAATACCTTTTTTGCCTTTTTATAAGTGAGCAGCACACTGATCTTCCCAGTGAAAGGTTGTGTAGGGGGAGGGGGGGTGTTAAGTATAAACACTGGAGTAGAGCAGGCTGAATTCCAGCACAGCCAGTAAACTGGCCACGCTGTGCTTTCCTGCTTAGTTTGGTCAGTTTGTAATAGGAAAGTAGAGGGACTGGCAGGGGCACCAGGGATTTCACACAAAGGAAGCAATACAAAGAGAACAAGATACTTCTTCATACAAGTACATGGTTAAACGACATAGTCGTGCTCTGGAGCAATTGTGGCGTAAAACCAAATCTCAACAAGCATTCACCCTATATAAATCTGCTTTCTTAACATACAATTCCTCCCTTCATGCTGCCAAACAAGCCTACTTTGTCACTCTGATTAATTCCTTGTCATCCAGTCCTCGTCGTCTCTTCTCTTCTTTTAACTCTCTACTTACTCCACCTCCACCCAGTACCTCACTCACTGCTTACGAGATTGCAAATCATTTCAAAAACAAGATTGACACAATTCTTAGGGGCATCACCACTGCACAGACATCCACCCCACTTAGCATACCTTCTACTAAACCTCCCTCAACACTTTGCTCTTTTGACCTTGCTACTACCGAAGAGGTCACTAAGGTTTTCTGAGAAGCCCGTCTCACCACCTGCCCCCTGGATCGTGTCCCCTCACAACTACTACGGTCACCCTCTTCTTCCATCCTATGCTCCCTCACTCACATCTTCAATCTTTGCCTTTCTACTGGTGCCTTCCCCTCCCCTCTAAAGCATGTGTACATCACTCCCATACCTAAAAAGCCCTCCCTGGACCCCACCAACCTGGACAACTTAAGACCCATTGCTTTAAGTACCATCTCTATGCTGATAACACACAAATCTATCTTTCTACCCCTCACCTCACCCCTTCAGTCTCCTCTCGCATTACTAACCTACTAAGTGACACATCGGCATGGATGTCACTCCACTTCCTCAAACTCAATCTTTCCAAAACTGAGCTCTTAGTATTCCCCCCAGCCCGTGCCCCCTCCCCTGACTTCTCCATCAAAATCAATAACACAATCATCATTCCCTCCCCTCATGCCAGGGTACTAAGTGTAATCCTAGACTCCCATATGTCCTTTCACCCCCAAATCCAATCACTGTCCAAATCTTGTAGACTTCACCTCCGCAACATCTAAGATACGCCCGTTCCTCACCTCGGAAACCACTAAGCAACTTATTCACTCCCTTGTTATATCTCGCCTTAACTATTGTAACTCCCTCCTCATTGGCCTACCTAATCGCAGACTATCCCCTCTTCAGTCTATAATGAATGCTGCTGCCAGACTCATCCACCTTACTAACCGTTCTGTATCAGCCACCCCTCTCTGCCAATCCCTCCACTGGCTTCCCATTGCCCAACGGATAAAATTCAAAACATTAACAACGTATAAAGCCATTTATAACTCTGCCCCAAATTACATCACCAATCTTGTCTCTAAATATCACCCAAACCGTACTCTCCGCTCCTCGCAAGACCTCATAATCTCTAGCTCCCTTGTCTCCTCCTCCCATGCTCGTCTGCAGGACTTCTCCAGAGCTTCCCCCATCCTCTGGAACTCTCTACCCAAATTTATCAGACTATTGCCTACTCTGCTCACTTTTAGGCGATCTCTGAAAACCTATTTCTTCAGGGAAGCCTATCCTGCCCTCAGCTAATAATGGAATCTTCTACTCTTCCAACCAGTCCATTCCCCACAGTTACTACCTTTTTGTACCACTAGCCCCTCCCTCCTAGATTGTAAACTCCAAGGAGCAGGGACCTCCTATCCCTCTTGTATTGAACTGTATTGTTGCTGTATTGTCTTCCGTTATATTTTAAAGCGCTGAGCAAACTTGGTGCTATATAAATCCTGTATAGTAATAATAATAATATAGCAGTCACATTCAGGAGTACGAAATGTTGGGTTTACATATTATTATTAAATGTAAGAGGGTCCTTTAAACAAGTAAATTATGCACAAGTAAATTATGCACAGTTTCTGTGAAGGTGTGTGCCTGTAACACCCAAAGATGTAAAAATAAAATGGAGCATATTTTAATATAGTGTCACATTGGGTGTAACTGTGCAGGGGGGGGAAACTGTTTCTGGAGGTCCGAGGGCCCACCCACAATTGCTGCTTCCCTTTACTTGCCAGATTTCTGCTTACAATGCCCTCTGTACAAAATATGGCAGCATTCTGTTTCCTCCATATCCCTTTCCTCTGCCATAATCCACTGCCAGAACCTGTAGCAGGCTCGAAAGAACTACAAAGGGCAAACTCTGGACAAATGTTATGAAGAATCAGTAGCTGAAGAGAGAAATCAAAGTTTTTGATTTAAGAAATAGTGAGCTGCAATGTTTATTTCACACCAAGGCCCTTGGCTTTTAATTAAAACTTGCTTAACATAATGCAAGGTTTCATTTCTAGATATATGAAAAAGATCAACTTACTGTAATTTTGCCAATGTTTTTTAAAGTTTTAAAATGTGTTTTCTTGACTGGTTTGCAATTCTGTAGCAGCCAATCTATAACAGGTTTCCATGGAACCCTTGGGTTTTTCCAGAGGTTGCTAGGGTTCCTTGAGGTGTGGATGATTGAACTCACATTTGATGGTGCCTGTATAGTTCCTGGACCAATGCCACTTGGCGAAACCAACAGTATGACACCAATAATATTTTTGCAGCTGTCTGTAAGGGTGGAATTCTGACCACCACTGTAAGGTTGCATTCTTCCTACTAAATGTGAGGGCACCTTTTTCCATTGACTTCTATTAAATTGGTTTTACTAACAGTTCCACTATACCTGAAAATTAAATATTCATTAATTATCTGTGCTCATTCTTTTTTTCTGCTTAGCAGTGATGCATAATGGTTGTGCCTTGCTGATCATCTTATCACTCTGCAAGGGCACTGCAGTTCAATAACTCAGCCAAAAATGATCAGAAAGTCCCACTAAGAGTAAATTTTGTATGAATGTGTTACTGTGCTCTATGCTTTGCACTCTGTTTTATCCTCAGTGTAATCTGAGTGCAATTGTCAGAGATATGACACATTCAGGATTGGACGTCCAGGGGTTGTTTTACTAAAGGCAAATAGACCATTCACTTTGCAAGAGAAGTTGCATTTTGCAAGAGAGGTTTTCCCAGAGCTCAATAAATATGATGAAATTCTGCTCCATCGTGCAGTCATGTGCAAGCAAGAATGCTTTTTTTTCCTTGCAAGTGTTTGAGTATTCTTTGCAAAATGAAATGTCACTACATTCATGTGGGGAAAATTCACTTGCAAAGTGAACAGCCTAACTTGTAATTCAACCCCCCAGTGTCTATTGCAAAAGGAGACACCAGCTACTACATCCTCTTAACATTTGTAAGTTTATTTTCTTTAGAACTCTGTTTCATATTTAGCTGTTGTTAGGAATACACTGCAGCATTCCTTCTGTAGTTTCTGTTGAACACACAGCTCAGATGCCATGCATACCATTTCTCTGTTCATAATTTTTCTTTTTTTCTTTTTTTTAATCTTGCTCTTGTCCAGGGATTCTCAGACACTGCTGCAACTACAAAATCAGATACGTCACGAGAAGGAATCTGCTGCTTGGAAGCAACAAACCAGTCTTCAGCAAAACACACCACCCTCACCATCCTTTCCTCCTCCACCTTCCTTCCAGGAGCTGGAGGCCAGTCAGCTTATTACCCCACCACTGCAAATGAGTGTTCTCAACTCCCACAGTTCTCCTGCTATGCAACCAGCAAGCTCCTTCAACTACGCTCGGCCTAAACAATTTATTGCCCAGAACATGAGCAATGCCCCAGGCTACGTTACACCATCTTCGGGTTCCTCTACCTCCAGCATCCCATCCCCAATATCACCCTCAACACCTCAACAGCAGTTTACCAGGGTTCCCGTGCAACCTTTCTCCCAGCCATTTGCTTCTGAAGGTGAACAGTTTTGGTCGCCAACCTCCTCATCTCCCCCTCCTCCTCCACCTCCTGTGTTGAGTCCAACTGCAAACTATTCTGCCCAGGATCCATTTCCTCTTCCTCCACCCCCTCCACCCCTTCCTGGATCTGGACCTTCTCCTTCATACAGTCCATCTCAGTCTCCAACAACCAGAGGCTCTAGCTCCAGCCACAGCCCTGCGGCCTTCCTCAGTTCCATGTTGCCATCTCAGCCATCACCTGTCTCTTTCAATGAACTTGGACTACCAAAAGGTGTTATGCCTCCGTGAGTACATTTTCCTTCACTTTGTCAATGTAGATGATGTTACCGTTCATTTTGATTTGGAAGATAGATAGACAGATAGACCTAACCGGATATTGGGTGGATTTAGCTGTAAAAAGTAGGAGCCCCACATCCAAAAATTCATGAAAAATTCCACAGAAACCGTAGATAGATAGATACTGGAAAGATAGCGATGCAGGCAGATAGAGAGACAACTGGCAGTTTATTTGACTTACTGTGCGTATACAATAATTATCATTGCCAGTTACTGCAGAAGTGTACTGTATACTCTGTAAAATCTAGGAACACATTCTCAAGTTACAGAGAGCTGCTATCTGAAATGTTGCCACCTTGTCTTAAAATCACAACATGTTTGCCAGGTCACACTTCAGAGATGTGCCAAAGTTTGAGAAATAACTCCTAACAAGAATAGTGACTTCCAGCTGTAACTGTACAGCTCACACAGCCTAAGTAAGCAAAAATTACTTAATGTGACCAGCTCTTGGCACAATTAAGTCTACTGGCTGTTAGAAATATTTTGTTACAACCTCATTGCAAGAGTGATATTCTGTTATAAAACATATATTTAAAATGTGTGCTGCATGTTTTGACCTTATGGTATTTGTTTACAGAGGTTCTTTAGAGGAATAGTGACCCAACATTGTTATCATTGGGAGAAATCATTACTGGTGTCATTTGGAGAAATGGTGCCCCATTGTTGGTGTCAGTTGTCAGAATAGTGTCTTGTATCAGTGGGAGGAATAGTGCCCCAAGGGCCGGATAAAGGCAAGTGAAGGGCTGCATCCAGCCCCAGGGCCGTAGTTTGGAGACTACTGGTATAAAGCATCCTATTGCTGTGGGTGGTACTATTCTTTGTTTATAATAAAAAGCTAAACCTCTAGTACAGTAGAGTTTATCCACTTCAGCTCCAGAAGGCTTTACCCTCTTCATGACCAGGCCATTTTTGCTATTTGGCACTGTGCTGCTTTAATTGGTAATTGCGCAGTCATGCAACACTGTACCCAAACTAAATTTTGATCTTTTTTTTCATAGAAACAGAGCTTTCTTTCTATGGTATTTTATCACCACTGGGTTTTTTATTTTTTGTGATATAAACAAGAAAAGACAAAAAAATATGAAAGAAGACAACATTTTTTACTTTCTGCTATGAAACCTATCCAATAAAAAAACTTTTCATAAATGTGGCCAAAATGTATTCTGATACATTTTTTTGATTAAAATGAAAATCCCAATAAGTGTACATTGACTGGTTTGCGTGAAAGTTATAGCACCTACAACCTATGGCATATATACTGGAATTTTAATTTTTTTATACTACTAATAGTAGCAATCAACAACTTATAATGGGACGGCGATAGTGTGGCGTGCAATCTGATGCTGGAGGGAACTAAATAGCTGCCACTAACATCACCAGTGACATTAATACAGTGATCAGTGATACTACTATGCACTGTCACTGTACTAATGACACTGGTTGGGAAGGGGTTAACATCTTGGGCGATCAAGGGGTCAAATGTGTGCCTGTGTGTAAAGTGTGCTGGTTTTACTACTAGATCTCTTAGTTTCTGACAGATCACTCCCTCTCTACAGAGCTCTGTGTTGTTTACCAACACAGAGCTCTGGGCTGTGGTGGCACACAGTCGATCAGGAGGTCCCGGCTGTGAATCATTGCTGACAGGCTCCCACTGCGTACAATCACAGTGGATAAGGGGTGGGGGTGCACATGTGCGTGCCCTAAACCCAGAAGTTGGCAGCGACATATGGGTACGTTGCTTTGCCTACAGCAGCCGCTTACCTGCAGTACATTGCAGGTGGGCGGTCACCAAGTGATTATAGAACAAATCCATAAATACTTCAGACATTGGACCTGAATATGGTAATCATTATCTGTGGTGTATACAGCACTCCTTGCTATCTAGGGGAGAATAAAGGGACCTTTGCCCTGGAAGGCAAAGTAACCAAGTGGCCCTTTCATGGTAGAGATAACTTTTTCTGGATAAACATTTAATATGACATACCTTTTAACATCGTCCAGCATCAGTTTCCTTTGCAGCTTTCAACATTTGGTCCCTTTACATCTGAAACTTCCCTCTGTCAGATGCTGTGATCACAGGTCTGGATAGGGAACAGGTAGCTATAAAATATCCAGCATGTGTCACTGTCTGTGGTTTTTGTTCTGATCGATCTCTGAATGGTGAAGTATCTCCATTCAGGGCCACCATCCAAACATAACTTATTAGGGCAGGCCCAAGGGACAAATGTATTCTTGTCTCCTAGCCCATTATTCCCCTTAATGCTACTTAAGGTCATGTAATATGGTTGTGCAAAGCTGGCCATAGGTAGATAGAATTTCAAAAGAAAATTCTTAGGAAACGTCTTAGACAAATTCATAAAAAAAGAACATTTGAATGTCGTTTGAACAATTTTCTTTTTTTTTATCATTTGATTTTGAAATGAATGGGCTGTTTTCAGCTTACTGTAGAAGAAACAAAAAAAAAAACACATACACTGTTAAAAATTTGTTCAAGAAATATATTTCATCCTGCTCTTCTGAATTTTCTTCTTACTGTGGTAAAAAACAAACATCAAATTGACCCACTAGTGATTAGAAAAACAAAGAGCTTTCTTAGAACAGTCTTTTCCTATAAATTTTCATTCAAAATTCTACCCATCTATGACCAGCATAAGGTTCCTTACACAGGGGTTATGGGTGGTTTGCATTCCAATCAGCAGGGGATTTGTTCACAGCAGAACGGGGCGGATGACAGATCTATGTCTGCTCAGTTTCTGCACACATGCACGGTCTGCCCTACGGGTGGCCAGGAGTAAATGGACTCCGCTGTCCTTTTACACCTGGCTGCCTTCGATCTGATCTGTCCAAACAGAAGAGGACTCAGTCTTCCTCCATTTCTATTAGCGGACCTGATCGGATCAAGAGGTAGGCAAGTGAAAATGGACAAAAGTCTCTTTACACTTGCCTGTCTATAGAAACACATGTATCATCTGATCAGGTCCGCATGAAAAACTGACAGGTGGACTTGATCGGATCATCCATGTAAAATTATTTCTTCTTGCCTATACCATTCAGTTACATTGTTTATTTACATCCTTCTGTGTGGTATAGGAGCATAAAGTGGTTTTTTTTTAGCAAAACAGTACTTCTATAAGATAATATTTATCAGAAGGCCTGGATTTTTTCCCTTGCACATGCTATTATTAATACTGAGCTATTTTTTTGTGTGAACGAGATTATGGACCTGTGTCAACTGGCTTTGAACTTGTGTTGATGGGCAAACAAAGCTTGATTACCATTGCATTTTGCTTACATTCAGATCAGTTTGAGGGGCTTCTGTGATCATTTAGTGTTCATTGAGATGCTTCTGACCTGAAGTTGAACGTCTTACCTGACCTAAGCTGCATCAACCTGTTTTTACATTCTCATTTACTTGTAAAGTGAAAAAAATAGTATTCGTGGAATGAAAAAGTTCATTAAATTTCTGACAATTTTCTTATATGGCACTTTTTATTTGGGGGGGTGTTGGAAATCACAGGATCCATTTAGGAAAATATGTACTGAAATACTGTAGTTTTAGGTATAAAATGTAACTCTTAAATGTTGTATATAGGGTTAAAATATTAAAAGCAAACTTTGTTTTATTGATAACAATTTATAAAATTATATTGATTTTGGATGGTTTTAGAAAAGAAAAGATTAAAACAAAATTGGAAACATTATCATCCATCTGTATGTAACCAGCAAGGAATTTCAAATGTGTATTGAGTGCAATCTGGATTTCGTTACTGTAATTCCAGCTGCCTATGGTGGGGGCCATGCAATTTTGTGATTTCCATCACCCCTTGTAACGCTCCACTTCTGAGAAACTGAGAAGAAGAAATTCTTTATGAAGTATTGTCAATTTAGTGTATAATTGGAATTTTTACTTTATACTTGGGGGGAGACTTACTAAAACAGGAGCAAGGAAAATCTGGCGCAGCTCTGAATACAAACCAGCTTCCAGGTTTTATTGTCAAAGCTTAACTGAACAAGCTGAAGTTAGAAGCTGATTGGCTACCATGCACAGCTGTACCAGATTCTGGGTGCTCCCAATTTAATAAATCTCCCCCTTGGTGTCTGAGCAGTATCTTCTTTATCATTTTATTCAGGATGTGTTTTCTTAGAGACTCAATATTTTCAAGCTGTGACCAGATTCATTTTTCTGCTTTCTCTGGGGCATTGTCTTTAGTAGAACATTGTATCCTTCTTTTTATACTGTTCAGTAAAAACCATGACAATAAGTAAACCACGGAAACATGTGATACATTTTCTATGCGTGTAGACTACAACTGGTACTTTGAAGCTGGAACATATTAGCCAGCTTACTTAGAATGGCAATGCAAAGCAAGACAAAGGACATTGAGCCTATTGCTTAAATAAAACCATAGTTCATACATTCCCAGATAAACACATATACAAACCCTATTACTGTCAATTTATGAAAACCAGAGGAGGTAAAGGCCACAGATACAACACAGAGGTACATTTTTATGTATTTATGGCCTAGAAAAAATGACAGCTGCTAATAACTAGTTGTTATGGGCAACTCAAATGTTTCTGACATTTTGAGCAACACAGATGTTCCTCTACTTTTGGTAGGCTGTCTGTTAGTGAGCTGGAATGGATTTTCTGCTAAATGTCTAGAAATATTAAATAAGGATTTGAGAATATGATTTAAGCATATAATTCATTACCAGCTTTAGTGCCCCCAAAACACTACAAACCAATAATGTTATATAACAAATGTAAATGACTTGGGTGTAGAGTGGGTAGAATATTATGGGTAGGCAAGACTCATAGCTGGCCACCACTAACAGGTGATAGGTGCATGCTAAATCAAAAGTCTACCAGTGAAGACACTTTTGGAAGTTAAAGGACTCCATATGGTTTATGGACAAGGCCATCTCCAGATTTGAAGCTTGCTTCAGTTAAATGTTGTTGATTAAGCCACAAAATTTGCCTTTAGCTGGACTACTAGAGGTCAGCAGAAAATTGTTATCTTTTTAGATGGAAGGAATTATGACATATACTTGACATACTGTATACTATCACTAGCTGACCTGTTGACACTGAAACCAGTATTAAACCCAAAAGCAAACATTTATTACATTGCAGCTTACTAATTATTAGATATGACTACATTTGTTCATTTCAGGGCCTTCTTTCCTTTATTTGGATCTGCTGATCCAGCCATTAAGACTGTTGATTTTCAAAAGAATAAGCTTTTTATTGTATTTAAATCTGCTAGTACATTTAACACTACTCACCCTACCCCAGACTGACAATGCTGTTGTCTGCTGTGCCCCCTGTGCTTCTTCATTAAGAGCGGAGGCACTCTAATACAGGCGGTATGTTACTAGCAAGACTACCAGGTGCAAACAGAGGGGAAAAAAAACAGCAATCATTAAATATGGTGGCTGAATTATTTTTCTAAGCTGCAATATATTACATTTTTGGTTTGGGGTTTATTACCGCTTTAAGTGTAATGTAAGGGTTAGTACTTTAAATTACAATCAAGTACTAAGTTCTGTAAATTACAATCAGTACAGTCTACATATTTTCATTGCTGTCTACTTGTCATCGTTATGACGATTCACTCTAATTACTCTGATGACCAATGTCACTGGGAATGATAGTGAAAGTAAATCTCAAATTCTGAGTTGCTATGAGAATACGAAAAGAGGGCAAATCTTCCAATGAGGACACTTGATCCCGTGACAACTTTCTGTGGATAATTTCTTCTCAACTCCTGTTGAGTCTGCAGGACAAGAAGTGATAAGATACAAATAGAAAACAACTTTTTATGAATACTTTAATTATTAATTTCAGTTGGGTTTACTTTATATATAGCAGTTATGTGAGAATAAGGCATTATTCAGGGTTGAAATGGGTTTGAAATGTTATTTGTATTGGCCATGAATGTAAATTATCACCAATATTTCCTTTGGCAGTGGCTTCCCAAGGAAGACAGGCCGGACTGCCCGCATAGCCTCTGATGAAGAGATCCAGGGAACAAAAGATGCAGTGATACAGGATCTCGAGAGGAAGCTGCGTTTCAAAGAGGAGCTCCTGAACAACGGTCAACCGGTATTATAGTGACTGCAAAACTAAGCACTTACTATTCATATTGTGTTACAAAGAAACTGTCGGTTATCCTTTTGCTTTCTTTCTAAAGTTAGACATTGGTTATATTTCTTCTTACAATATCAGGCACTGACTATACAAAAGCAAGTAATGAGTGACTAAAAATAAAATATTTGTGTCTCTCCTATATTCTTAGAAATTAACATATGAAGAGAAAATGGCTCGGCGGTTGCTGGGAGCGGACAATGCTGCAACAGTGTTTAATTTGCAAGAACCAGAAGATGATATAAATACACAGGTACTTATGACTGTCTTTTTACATCTACATATATAAAGTTTATATGGAGATCACAGATTGCTAGGGAATGGGAAATATGTGGTTGCTCCATATATAGTTTTATATGTTTCACCTTCAAAAAATACACATAATTGATTGAGCTGGTGTTCCTTGCCAAAAAACACAAAACATTTTTTTTCAATGGAATGTGCCCATGGAACCACAATAATCATTAACAAACAGATTATCAAAAGTAAACTATTGAAGGACATTTGGTGGAATTAAGAAATTGCCATTACCCAGAATTGAGGAAACTGTAATATATTATAATTTGTAGAAAAATATACATTTTCTACAGGAAATAACTCTAAATGTTTCTTTTGCTAACTAATTGTGCTTGACAGAAATATGAATGTTTCGTCCATAACACTCATTCCATAGCAGTCAGCTGTGCGTTAATGTATGTTTATCTTCCTGCTTTTCTTGTACTTATGACACCCAAACAGTGGCCTGGCCTTTCATGCGTGTCATGCATTCTTGCTTCCCTGGAGTATGTACAGTTGTGCTAAATAGTTTGCATACCCTTGGAGAATTGTATACAGTATGTACCATTTTTAAAGAAAATATGAGTGAGCAGGCAAAACACATTTCTTTTATTTTTTATATAATATTCAACTGTCGGTCATAGCAGAATGGCACAATCATAAAACAAAACATGGCAACAAGTAAACAGATGAAATGACCCCTGTTCAGAAGTCTGCATACCTTTAGTTCCTAATACTGTGTATTGCCCCATTTAGTATTGATGAGAGTATGCAGTCTTTAGTAATAGTTGTTTATGAGGCCCTGAATTCTTGCAGGTGGCATAGCTGTTCTTTCCTTTTGGCCAGATTTTTCCAGGTCATGCAAGTCTTTGGTCGTCTTGCATGAACCGCATGTTTGAGATCTCCCCAGAGTGGTTTGATGATATTTAGGTCAGGAGACTGTGATGGCAACTCCAGAACCTTCACCTTTTTCTTCTGTAACCACTGGAGGGTCAACTTGGCCTTGTGCTTAGGGTCATTGCCGTGCTTGAAAGTCCA
Organism: Staurois parvus; assembly: GCF_062004578.1. Classification (NCBI taxonomy): domain Eukaryota; kingdom Metazoa; phylum Chordata; class Amphibia; order Anura; family Ranidae; genus Staurois; species Staurois parvus. Next base: position 733,111 of record NW_028318879.1, read on the forward strand.
AGAGCATATCATGCGCAACTTTCGTGCAGAAGAATGCAAATTGTCTTCTAGTATTTTCTGGCAATATGCTGCATTCATCTTGCCATCGATTTTCACAAGATTTTCTATGCCTTTAGAGCTCATCCCCAAAACATCAGTGAGCCACCATCATGCTTCACAGTGGGGATGGTATTTTATGTCGCTATAGGCCTTGTGACCATAACGCTCTATTTTTGGTCCTGTCACTCCAGCTTACACTCTTTCTTGACCTACCTGACATTGACTTGGTATCAAGAGATCCCCAAAATGTCCACTTCTTAATAAGTGATTAAACAGTACTGACTGGCATATTCAAGGCTTTAGTTATCTTTTTATATCGTTTTCCATCGTTATAAAGTTCCATTACCTTGTTCCTACCTTGTTTGACAGTTCTTTTCTGCCCAGTATCTAGCCTGTTCAGTGCATCCACATGAGAGCTAACAAACTCATTGACTGTTTATACATAGACACTAATTGCAATTTTAAAAGCCACAGATCGGGGAAATAAAAGTATAAATAAAGGCAAAACTTTTTTTTTAAGTTTTGGATAGAGTGGAGAGGTATTAGAACCCTTGTCAGTTTTTATTGCGGTCTGTGCCCCCATTAGGGAGATTCATCCTCTCTATTTGTCCTGTTTACCATTATTATTGAAAGTGAAAGTAAAAGAAAATCCCAAATTTTGGGTTGTCCCTAAAAAAGTAATAGAGGGGAAATCTTGGCTATGGGACAGGAAGTGAAGGGAAATCTCTGCAATGGGACACAGATGGCAAAAAATATCTGACATGGGTTATAGCCCACTCTTATTCTATCCAAAATGAAAAAAAAAACTTCCAGGGTATGTAAACGTTTGATCATGGCCATCTGGATGATTTCTGTTGTTATGATTTAAAAAAGAGCCAACCAAATATGTAATAATAAATGGCTTCATATGATTACTATACTTAAATAAAACACATTTTTTTGGCATAATCGGTCATATTTTCATTATCAATGCCAAACTTTCGTGATTTCTGCCAGGGTATGCAATCTTTTGTGCACAACTGTACACTGCAGTTTATACATGCATGTATCCTGGGTCAGTTCTCTTTAATTCAATAGTGGCTCTACACATAAAAACTGACTAGCCTGACATTGGGTTTGCACATATACATATATGGCCCATTCCACAAAATCTGGTTTAGCAAATTAGTTTGTGCAGAGAACGAAGTTGAGTTGAAGTTGATAGCCACACATGTGGACTAGGTTTGTCATCTGTCTGATTAATAAGAGAGAGAGGATATTGAGGGGCAGGAGGGCCAGGTAGTATCTTTAATTGGGCTGATTGTTAGAAGGTCAGATACAAAGCTCATATGTTTTATGTTACTGTTGGTGTGTAAGAACATTAAATGTACTACATAAATCATTTGGCTCAAGGGATTACGGTATTGTATTTTGTTTGTACATATGGTTAGCATATTGTATGTTTACGCCCATTTTTAAAAGAGAAGTATGGCTAAAGCCCTCTGTCGGCTAACGTCACAGAACTTGTCCAGGCTCTGGAAAGATCTCAATAGTCGAGATCCACCCAGAAGCCTGACCCGCAGCTGGCTCAGCCTGAGCCCCCTCCACAGCCTGGTGCTTCAGTGAGTACTGGTGGGGCAGAGCAGAGAGCTGGTGACTGACAGTCACCAGCTGTCTGCTCAATGAAGACTGAGAACTGAGTGATGTCTTTGATCACTCATTTCTCAGTTATAAAAGCTATGGGCAATAGATGCAGCATTGGACCGATGCTACATGCACCTAGATAAGTATAATGTTTTTTTTCTATCCCCTACTTCTCTTTTGAATAATTTTTATAAGCCAGTTTAAATGGCTGGTAATGTCACAGAGGAAGCAGACCACAGTGTACATACTTGTGTAACCATGTACATACTTAAAGTGATACTAAAGGTTTAACGTTTTAAAAAATAAATAACAAACTTGTTATACTTACCTGTTCTGTGCAATGGTTTTGCACAGAGCAGCCCTGATCCTCCTCTTCTTGAATCCCTCGCCAGCAATCTTGGCCCAATCTCCCCTGCTGATTGCCCCCAGAGAAAGTTGCTTGCTATGGGGGCACTCGAGTGTGCTTGTTCCTGAGTCACCTCTGTGTGTCCACACACAGAGCGTGCCTTGGAACCGCCCCCCACTCCCTCCTCACTGGATGTGATTGGCTCCCTCCTCAATGGCTCCCGCTGCTGTGTCTCAGCCAATGAGGAGGGAGAGACCCAGCAGAGTTGCTGCTCTCGTGCACATCGCTGGATCGAGACCCAGCTTAGGTAAGTATTGGGGGAGCTGCACACTGAAGTTTTATTACCTTTATGCATAAAATGTATGAAGGTAAAAAAACCTTCAGGCTAGATTCACACCTATGTAGTTTGTGTTTGATCAGTTTCTGCAGTGCTTTTTGCACTTTTGCAAACGTGCTTTTGAAGTTTTTTTACGCATTTTGCATTTTATGGGTGGGGGGGGTGTTGCCAACTTGTTTCTGGGCAGATTAAAAATGCATAATGCATAAAAAATGCACTATATGTGTTTCTGCAACATCTCTGGTGAAGTCCATTAAACCAAAATGCGCCATTTTGCATTTAAAAAAGTCCCTGACCTTTTCAAAAAATGCAGGAGGTGAAAACATGCAGATGTGAAAATGTCCCATAGGAAATCATGTTAAATAGACTGTAGTGTATTTCTGCATAATGCAAAACGCACAGCAAAACACATAGGTGTGGACCTAGACTTAGCCTTTACAACCACTTTAATTGGGCTATTGTTCATATATAAATGTACTTGTAAATAGGTTCCATTATTATGCCTTCAAAGAGCTCTTGATCATTATTCAGTAAGTAAACATAACTACCTGCAGGTAGTTCCTTTATAAATTTGTGACAAAAACACAAGATGAAATAATTTCATCTTTTTTTTTTTTTTTTGGAATGGTTATAGATTAGTAGAAGTAAATCTCATCACTGTCTGATACCGCAACATTCATAATAGGTTACAGAATCAAATACTGTTCTGTATAGCATGTTCCTGGGTCAGAGTTCTAGGATGAAGAAGTGTCATCAGAGCACATGGCAGTAACTGTTTTCTTGCTTTAGCTTTCACCTTCTTCTCTACCTTTGCAGGAAGTTGCCTCTGTTGATGCTTCTGTAGAGAATCCTCTTGAAATGCAGAAGGTTACTATTGACCTGTGTTCCTTGTCTACACCACATTGATCATTAGTCTTACAAACTAACATCTTACACGTTTTGCCGTTTGCCCAATTTAACATCTGTTATAAACACTTGTTTTCCTTGATGCCTTGTTTTGTCACTTGGTACATCGTGTATTCATCCATAAAGAGAAGAAAGCCAAGTAACAGAGAACATTATGTACCTGCGTAATGTCTCCAGAGTATGCATAATATAATTGCATGAAGTTACTGTGTTGTTTACTTTCACTAATTACTTCTAAACAATCTTCATCTTAATTCCACTTGTATAAAATGCCTCTTCCATATAGGAAATGGGCATAAGTCCTGCATACATCATGGACACACCAGTGCTCACCACATATAAATAACACCAGTCATTTATGTAACTCCAATTCTATGTTTGTAGTTTTGTACTATATTTAAGTAGGTATACGTATACTGTAAGGTTTGTTTGCAATGTAGCAATATTCATTAACTGAATTGAAAAATTCCTCAATATTTCTATCTGTAGGAGAATCTATTGCTCCTTTATTTGTTCCCCAAACCTATCATCTACTGTATAAATAACAAAGTGATTGTAAAGTCCTAAGTTTTATTTATTTTTTTTAAATAAATAGATTCATACTTACCTGCTCTGTGCAATGGAACAGCACAGAGCGACCCTGAACCTCCTCTTCTCAGGTCCCCTGCTGGCACCCATGGCTGCTTCCTATCGAGGCACACCTGTGCGCTTGAACCTGAGCCACGCTGCTTGTGTTCATTGACACAGACAGTGGGGTTTGGCCCCCCTCCCCTCCTTTGTCACAGGGTTTCACTGACAGCAGTGGGAACCATTGCCCCACTGATCTAAGCAAATCCTGTGAGAGCGGGGAGAAGAAGAGAGAGACGCTGCAGATGGGCATTACACTACAATGGAACAGCACAGAGCAGCCCTGAACCTCCTCTTTTCGGGTCCCTCGCCGGCACCCCTTGGCTGCTTCCTGTTAAGGTACATCTGCGTGTTTGATCCTAAGCCACGCTGCCTGTGTTCATTGACATGGACAGTGGGGCTGGCCCCCCCCCCCCCCCCCCGTTTATCACAAGATTTCACTGACAGCAGTGGGAACCAATGCCCCACTGCTCTCAGTAAAGCATGTGGGAACTGGGAGAAAGAGAGAGAAGCTGCAGATGAGCACTACAGTGGATCTAGTGAGGACTCAGGTAAGTATAAGAAGGAGAGAGGGAGTGATATTAAGATAAATATTTAGGCTTTACAACCACCTTAAGAACTATATGATTCTGAACCATATTCTATGTGGCCAGAATGAACTTTATGTGTGTGTGTGTGTGTGTGTGTGTGTGTATGTGTATATATATATATATATATATATATATATATATATATATATATATATATATATATATAATATTTGTGTTAAATCTAGGTACTAGGTTCTTTTAAGTACCTTATGTTCATTTGCTTTTTGTTTTTGGTTGATGATTTTTATATAGTTGAAATATTTCTGGGCAGTTTTGATCATAATAAAAAGTGTGAAGTACATAGCTGCAAGCAGATCTTGAAAGGAGAAGGCAAGGCGGAGGAAAAGGTTACTAGTAATGAGTGTTGAAACAGAAATGTCACATTCTTCTATATAGCCATAATGTGTCACTTTAACCCAGAATTTAGGGCATCAATTAAAATACCATTACATTGAATAGGGTAGTTTGAACAATTATTCCAGTTACCAACAGGATGAAGACTAAAATGTTCAAAACGTTTTCATTCCAAAATGTAAGTTAAATCTCGTCTAAGGATTCATTTTTGTCCGCTCCCCCCCAACTACACTATATTGCCAAAGTTCCTCCACCCCAAATGCAATCATCCATGTCTTTATGGACCTTGCTTTGTGCACTGGTGGCAGTCATGTTGGAACAGGAAGGGGCCATCCCCAAACTGTTTCCACAAAGTTGGGAGCATGAAATTGTCCAAAATGTCTTGGTATGCTGACACCTTTAGAGTTCCCTTCAGTGGAACTAAGGGGCTAAGCCGAACCCCTGAAAAACAATACACCATAATCCCCCCTCCACCAAACTTTACATTTGGAACAATGCAGTCAGGCAAGTACTGTTCTCCTGGTAACCGCCAAACCCAGACACGTCCATCGGATTACCGGACAGAGAAGTGTGATTTGTCATTCCATAGAACAGGTCTCCACTGCTCCGGATTCCAGTGGCAGCGTGCTTTACACCACTGCATCCAACGCTTTGCATTACACTTGGTGATGTAAGGCTTGGATGCAGCTGCTCGGCCATGGAAACCCATTCCATGAAGCTCTCTACGCACTGTTGTTGTTATAATCTGAAGGCCACATGAAGTTTGAAGGTCTTTAGCTGTTGACTCTGCAGACAGTTGGTGACTTGTGCACACTGTGTGCTTCAGCATGCTCTGACCCCGCTCTGTCATTTTACGTGACCTACCACTTGGTGGCTGAGTTGCTGTTGTTCCCAGTTGTTATAATACCACTAAGAGTTGACCGTGGAATATTTTGTAGCAAGGAAATTTCATGGATGGGCTTATTGCACAGGTGGCAACCTATCACGGTACCACACTTGAATTCACTGAGCTCCTGAGAGCGACCCATTCTTTCACAAATGTTTGTAGAAGCAGTCTGCATGCCTAGGTGCTTGATTTTATACACCTGTGGCCATGGAGGTGATTGGAACACCTGAATCCAATGATTTGGAGGGGTGTCTCAATACTTTTGGCAATATAGTGTATTCAGCTAACAAATCTAGGGGTCTAGTAATAGACCCAGATATAATATTAAAATATAACTAAAGGCAAAACTTTTTTTTTCTTTCATTTTGGATGGAGTGGAGATGGATTAGAATACCTGTCAGGTTTTTATTGATGTCTGTGCCTTTATTAGGGTGATTCACTCTTTTTTTATTTGTCCTCTTCTATTTTACCATCATAATTGAAAGTGAGAGTAAAGTGAAACATTTTGGGTTGTCCCCAGAAAAGTAATAGAGGGGAAATATTCCAATGGGGACACTAGTTATGGAGACCTGTGATCCCCCAGGAAATTTCCTTAATTTGCAGGGATTTCCTCTCACTTCCTGCTTGGTTATGAGACAAGAAGTAAAGGGAAATCTCTGCAATGGGATACAGATGATGAAGCAAAAATCTCACAGGGGTTATAACCCTCCCTTACTATATCCAAAATGAAACTGTAAAGAAAACAAAAAACAGACAAAGCAGTACTGATTGTTCAATTTATCAGAAAGCACATGTAGTATTTCATGTATTCAGTGTATTATATCACACTTGCAAGACCAGTTTAAGTTGATGTTTGACTTTTTCTCCCATGCTGTTATTTTTGTTGATTTTATACAAAATGTTATCTTCACCTTGACAGTCAAAATGAACTAACGTAGATCAAATGTCTACTGTTAAGTTAAAGAATGCAGTAACCAAGGGTGGCCTGTATTACCTTGCACAAAAGCATCTGACAAACTTTTCCTAGTGAAGAAGGGTCCCTGTAGATGTGAAAAATGCCAAAACAGTTATATCATCATTCTCACAGGGCTATAATTCTACCTTATCAAGCAAATCCTTAAAATTATTTTTTAAATGTTTTTATAGTTAAGCCTTAGTGACAGACACTTAAGTATTGGCACTAATACCGTAGAACTGCTAGTGTTTTGTTTATTTATCCATAAATGACAAGCAGGAAAATAAAGGATGGATTCCGAGGGTAACAATATCCTCTGAAATTTAATTATACACGTGTAGATTAAATAACATGCAGTATTATTGTGTGGAAAACAGTCTGCGGGTGTCTTTATTATTCTAGTTGTTATGTGACCCTCACCAGAGGTCTGTTTGCTCATTCCTTAACTAAAGAAAGGCAGTAAAAAAAAAAAAAAGTCTGCTGAGCGCTTGATGCTTGGAAAAATCAGAAACGTGGTTTAAAATAAACACATATTACAGGTCCCTGGAGTTGAATTCAAGATATACAGATCAAGTTATTACAAAGAAAAGTATGTGGTTCATAGACCGCTTCTGTCTCATGGGGCAACAGATAGCACAACCACAGTCATTCTCCCCTTTAACATTTACAGGCCAAATAATACACATGGTTAAGAGCTTGCTTACTAACATTTTCCCTTTTCCATTTCCTTTGAGACATTTAGAATTGTAGTTTTGGTGCTTGTGAACAACATGGAAGCCTACAAAATGATCTTTTGTTACTCTAATAAAACAGAAAGCTGTTCCCTACAGGAGAATGTCTCACATAGCACTTTTGATTTTTAATCTAGCATTGAGACTACGGGGCCCATTGACTAAAGGTAAATAGGTTGTTCAGTTTATAGGGAATGTTGCACTTTGCAAGGGAAATGGCCAGGGTGACGTTTCTCTTTGCAAGGAATACCCACTCACATTCAAAGAACGAAAAAACAACAATTTTTGGTTGTACATGATGGGATGATGGAATTCAGCAGAGCTTTGCCTTTTTCATTAAACTCTGGGGCAATGTTCCTTACAAACTGAATAAGTGATCTACCTTTACCAAATACCCCCCCCCCCCCCTTGTGTTCTGAAATTCCCTGATCAAAGGTTGGTGGCTGGTGTACCTCTTACAGGAGGAGGTTGCATACTTGAGAACGACTGGAAAGAGTTTGTTGCTTCACTTGTTCATGCTGTACAAGGATTGCTCTGTCTGTCTAAAGGAAATACCGTAAAGTTATATTAAAAGAAAATCTAAAGCAAAAACTTGTTTTGGATAAAGTAGGAAATGTGAGGTGTATTTATTTGTTAAAAAATATATAAAGGAATGCGCTAAATACCAAATCCAATGAAACTGCAGATAAATACATAAATAAAATAAAAAATATATTTATAAATGTCCGTAATTCATATTGAAGTCCAAACACCAATATAAGTGATTAAAAAAATCTCTTAAACAAGAAAAAACACTGTGTAGCAAAATCCACCACCGAATGAAATGGGTAAACTCACCAGAGCTATTTGCTGATCAAATTATAAATCAGCAAAAATAGCAATTGCTCTGGGAGTGATGATCTGTTGGAGTATCCAGGAGCAATAGACTGCAATCAGCCAAATCAGCACACATGGAACAGCCTTAACTGCAAGTGGTCATCATGCCTTCACAACTTTGGAAATGCTCGGGGAATCAAAGAAGAGTATCATGGTGCAGTATATTAAACAAAGAGAATTTTTATTGTAGCCTTAAATATGCACTCACAAGAAAGGTGTCCAACCGACATCAGCAATATCAGTCTCAAAAAGCTAAAGCAGGGATGAGCCTCGCTCACCGCGAACACAGCCGACAGTCTCGAGGAGCGTCCTGACATCTCATCCACTAAGACCCGCTCTACGCGTTTAGTCATCCGACGTCTTCAAGGGGCGGCAACCTCAAATTTTCTTAATGAGATGTATGACTCATAAAACAATCTGTAATATTTGGTAGTGTGGAATGTTACAAATGCTGTAGTGATTTGTTTATTAGAAAATATGTGGTTGCAGAATTTGGATGACTGAGTGTTTTCAAAGAGAGGTTACTTATTTTGACATTTTGACATGTTGATATTTTATTCTGATAGGAGTACAAAGTGTCTAGCTTTGAGCAAAGGCTTATCGGTGAAATTGAGTATCGCCTAGAACGTTCTCCTGTGGAAGAATCGGATGATGATGTAGAACATGGGGATGAATCTGATGGCATCCCTCCTCAATTTGAAACAAAACTGCGCCACTTCAAGATCTTTGAAGGAATGCCAGCAACTTTTTCATGCAAGCTGACTGGCAATCCAAAGCCAAAGGTATGAAAATGTTCTTCAATTATATCAGTAACAAAAATTTGAGAAGATAAAAATTGTGCAAAAATATTAATGAAAACTGAAAACTCAAAATGACTTTGTAAGCAGTTTCAGCTGAAATTGGTTTATGATCTTCAGGCCATCAGATATACCTTGACTTATCATGACATTTGTATAACATGTGAAGCTTGCTAAGCAAAAAGTATATAATTCTCATGGCTCACAGTGGCCTTAGAAGAACATTTAAAAAACCAGGGACAAGAATAATAAAGGTGTTTCCTCATAGCCACCTTGCTATATCTTTGTCCACTGCTTACGTAAAAAAAACTACTCATCTGTTGCAGAAACCTTTTAACAAAAATCATCAGTGGTCAGTGGCACTTTATACCTTCCAAAACACAACCCCGCAATCATTAGTGGTCAGCGGAAATTTAAACACCTCGACTCTAAAACAGCAATTCCCACAATTTTTAGTGGTCAGTTGAACTTTACCCCCACCTTCTTCTTTAATCTTTTGCTATACTACTTTCTGGCTGTGTTAAAAAACATTCAGCTCTCCCCTTCCTCAATGTGGTTCACATTGATCACAAGGTACAGAGTCACTCTGTGTACATTTTATCTTTGATCTGAGATTTCTGATGACAGCTTGATCACAGCCATTCATAGATGCACTGGACACTCGTGTGCGTTCTCTGCAGCGCTGCTTATAAACAGTACTCCGGAAAACTGAGTGCACATCTCTGATGGTTTTTTTTTTTTTTTGCTGTGCAGCAGTTTAAAGGTGGGTAAGGCTTAGCATACAAAGAAAAAACTGGTCACATACCCAGGTCTATAACTGGCTTTTTAAACATAAATGTGTGAGTTTAGCGAGCGCACCAATGAAAAGCTGCTAATGCACAAAAAGGAACCACAAAGCCTTTCTAAGAATATGACATAAAAATAGGGTGTGCAGCACTATATAAATAAAACACACTGTCTAAAGTATGACGAAATATGACAGAAATGGAAAAATCCCATAAACTGGATGTTAAACAGTCCAAGGTAATATAATATCAATCCAAAAAGGTATATTCCAGTGATGGAGTATAAACGACTTCAATCCAAATGGGTATATTCCAGCATCCTAACATGAAGGTGTAGAAAAATTGCCCACTCACCGGAAGTGCAATTTAATGTGCACATAGAAATTCCATGAAGCCAGAGGTCCCATGAAGGTATAGCCTGATGATAAAGGTGCCCTCTGGTGGTGGATAGGGTGACGGCTGCCAGAGAAGTTGATCTGGACCAATTTCCCAAATTGTCCTGCCTGGGTGGACTCCTAGAATGCTGGGCTGAGATGTGGAGGCTCAGTGCCAGGTAGTAGAGATGAGAATGCTCATAGTGTAGTATTATAAAAAGTATTTATTGAGTATATATCATTAAGATAAAACAGTAAACGTACAGGGTTGGAGTACCTATACAGGTATATTGTAAATGAGCTCTTTTAATACACTGACCAGTGAATATAAATGATGGCCACCGGACCTCCTGATCCGGTGGCTTAACGTCAAGGCGTGCAGAGGCTCCTCCTAGCTTTTTAAACAGTGAACATGGAAGGCGTCACAAAGTAAAAAATAGGACTATCCAGTTCAACTTGCCAGCCTACCCCAGTCTAATAATGGCTATTGTCGGCAAGGAACATGGATAAGTATACCTTATCAAAAGAGGGGGATAAAAAAGCCAGTTCAAACTGACAGCCAGTTAGCCAACTATCAAAAACCAAATTAACCTGTCTAAGAACATGCGTTTAAAAACAGGGGTTTAGTTAGCACACATTTGCAAATACATACGTAAGCCACAGAGCCACATCACGGCACCCTGAGTGTCTGTGGTCCTAACTCTATAAATCTAGAGAGTCCTCACAATGGGTGCACATGCATTTAAATGGATAGAAACAAGGGCAGGTGAACCTGAGGGAGCCCACCCCTCATTAAGGTCATGGGAGCGCACCTGACACCCAGCATGTAGCACAACGGCAGCCAGGGTGTCCAATGCACCCACTGAACCTCCAAAATTAACATACAAAGAAAAAACTGGTCACCTACCCAGGTCTATAACTGGCTTTTTAAACTGTGAACATGGAAGGCGTCACAAAGTAAAAAATAGGACTGTCCAGTTCAACTTGCTAGCCTACCTCAGTCTAATAATGGCTATTGTCGGCAAGGAACATGGATAAGTATAACTTCTCAAAAGAGGGGGATAAGAAAGCCAGTTCAAACTGCCAGCCAGTTAGCCAACTATCAAAAACCAAATTAACCTAAGAACATGCATTTAAAAACAGGGGTTTAGTTAGCACACATTTGCAAATACATACGTAAACCACAGAGCCACATCACGGCACCCTGAGTACCTGTGGTCCTAACTCTATAAATCTAGAGAGTCCTCACAATGGAGGCACATGCTGGTGGGCTCCCTCAGGTTCACCTGCCCTTGTTTCTATCCATTTAAAAGCATGTGCCTCCATTGTGAGGACTCTCTAGATTTATAGAGTTAGGACCACAGATACTCAGAGTGCCGTGATGTGGCTCTGTGGCTTACGTATGTATTTGCAAATGTGTGCTAACTAAACCCCTGTTTTTTAAACGCATGTTCTTAGACAGGTTAATTTGGTTTTTGATAGTTGGCTAACTGGCTGGCAGTTTGAACTGGCTTTCTTATCACCCTTTTTGATAAGTTATACTTATCCATGTTCCTTGCCGACAATAGCCATTATTAGACTGGGGTAGGCTGGCAAGTTGAACTGGATAGTCCTATTTTTTACTGGGCAAGGCTTAGCATCTATTATATAAAGTATGATGGTGGTTGGTTATTATATTGGTTATTATGTATATATTTTGCATACAGTGTGGTTTGGCTTAAGTCTTTAATCTGATAGTTTGCTTTGTCTCACTTGATTTGTCCCCCCACCCCCCCCCCCCCACAAACCCCTTTATTTGTGTCGCAGAATAGATTTGAATTTAGGAACAATCTTCAACTACAGCTGTATCTTATCAGGATTGTGCCGTATATGTCTGTTTGTGATTTGAAGGTGTCGAAAATGAGGGGTTGAGAAAATGTATAGGATATTCATATAACAGACTCTCATAACATGTACTTATATCTGATATAGGCAAGATTGATGTATAGTCTGTATGCCAGATGTAAAACTTACAAGGTTTAAAGCCTAAATGTCCTTTGAGGATTTGCTATCACACGGATTGCAGAGTAAGTTAAATAACGTGAAACCTTCTAGGAAAAAAGTGTCATAGGATGTGATGCACCATTTACTTATTTATATAGCAGCATATTTTGTACTCGTTTGCCAAGCACCAATAATCATTCACATCAATTATTGCCCCCAAAAGAAGGTTATATTTCTAGCAAACACATACAAACATGCACACAGTAGAGTTAAATTTGACTGAAACCATTGAACGTATAAAAATGTTTTTGGACTGTGGGAAGAAACCAAAGCACCTCTAGGAAACCCTTGCAAAGGATGGACTTCAGGCAGAAAATAACCATGGAGAGAAATTAACCCAGAACACTAGCAATACAGCCTACAGATGTGTCATCCAGTCTGACAGTGGAACGATTTTCTAATTTTCAAAATGCTATGTAGCGCCCCCCCCCCCCCCCCCCCATAGGAGCAGCTAAATTATTGTCCAGGTCTTTGCTAATTTTACCCCGCAGCCAGGAATAAGGTAGTTTCACAGCCAGGTAGACACACACTTTTGCTCAATGTCTTCAATCAGTCTAGGGGCTATTGTTTTTGTAGTTTTATTATTGGAGAACTTGGACAGGGATGGGGAATTTAGTTGGATACTCCAGGAATAGAACTAATTACAGATGAGGACAAATCTACCTTAAGTAGTAGCCTTGAGCAAAGTTCCAATGTCCGGGAAGTGTTAAACGGACAGTTCTCTTCAGGACACCAGCTGGCATCCCCTTTTTCAGAGCCACGCTGACTTTAAAGCACCAGAGGGGTAGCAAAGCACACAGGTCCCCAAGATCCCATAGTGTATGTACTCACAAGGCCCAAGGACAGAATGGTAGCCGCCTTCCAATCTTCCAAGCGATGCCCTCCAGTAATACCAGACAGATCTTTGGCAGACAGCTCCCCTCAGTCAGCTTTCTGAAGAACCAGGGTCTCTCTCTCTCTCTCTCTTACTTCAGGCCCTCAGGTTGCCCACCTAAGGCCACATGGCAGCAGGTGCCCGGGGGAGGAGGTGTGCCTTCTCCCAAGCTGGTACAGTCCTCTCCTGGAAAGACCCAGAGCTCAGTATGCCCGGAGAATAAATACCCTCTTCCAGTATCCTTCAGGGCTACAATCCCTGGGATTGGCTGGAGCGGCATTAATAATCATGCTCCTCCTTTTAAGCAGAGGAACCAACTGTAATCTGCTTATACTAGCACCTATCTAGGAGGATGCTACAGGAAAAAGCTGCAACAGGTTTTTTTTGCTTTCAACCCATTTTGGAGATTAACTTTCCCTTTTTTTTGGTTACAACACAAAAAATGAAAAGAAATCCTGCTGTATCAACAGTAATATTTTACATTACATTATTACTATTCTATAAATTATTACCTCATATAAATTTACATTATTTAGATCAATTAGATACACTAAGATTAAAATCATGATTTTTTTTTTTTTTTAAATTTGCCTAACATTACATAGTTTTATTTTACAAAGGTTTTTATTGAATTTTGAAATACAGCATGGTAAAACAACACGCAATGCATATACAGAAACATGGGACTGTATTACACCAAGGAGCGGAACTCCTTGCAATTTGAGCTGAAAAGATCGAAATTACAAGGATGACATAGGGAGATTCACAATGCATGGTTTAATACAATAGCGTAAGGTTTTTAGACCCCTGAGAAGTTCTCTGACAGCCAGCTAATAGACACCACCCCGAAACAGGGAGAGGGGAGCTCACAATGTACAGGCACTCCCATATTTTGCCTGCCAGAGTTTGAGAGGAGGCAATGCAGAGGTAAAGCTGCTGTTTTTATTTTCGAAGCTGCTGTCAATCCATGTACATGGGAAGAAGAGCAGAGGCAGGGCTTCTGGTGCCTTAGCTGCAGCCTCAGCCAATGACATTCTGTAGAGAGACAAAGCAGAGGTGAAGCTGTGGTGTCCTCAGATGATGGGATATGTGTACACACAGGTGCAGGCAGCATTAGCACATGAGAATGTAGTCCTAAGCCCAGGAACGCATGCACACAGGTGCCCCAATTGGAGCAGTGCAGGGTAGTAGGCCCCTTATGACAGAGGACAGGCTGAAGTGCTTCACAAACAACAAAAAACTACAATACAGGCAGTCCCCGGGTTACGAACAAGAAAGGTTCTGTAGGTTTGTTCTTAAATTTAATTTGTATGTAGGATAGCATAGGGAAGGGTTAACTGACAGGTCTACCGGACAGTAGGTGACAGCATGCAGTGATCAGCAGGATGGCCGCCCAGCAGCTTCTGGGACCAGTCTAATGTCACTCTGCCTCCGTTCTTAAGTATCGAGTCGTATGTAAGTTCGATGTTTGTAACTTGGGGACTGCCTGTAAAGGCAGGGCTTCAAATATCAGATTAGGTTTATTGGTTATTGTTGTTAATAAAAAGCACAAATAAAAAAGAAGATTTACATGAGTAAATATTTCTGTTGACATTTTGCCGATGCCAGCAAACAAGCTCACTGCACTTTGTTGGTGCACAATCAGCATGGCACAGTGGAAGCAGACTGAATTATGTTCTGATGTTCTGTTTCAAATTTCGTGCCTGGGAAGAGGCCATTGTAATGAATTACTGCAGCAGGAAATCATTCAGGAGGAAATTGTAAACACATGGGATTCCCTTGTTTTCTATAAAATAGTCACTTAAGAGACCATTTGTATGTCACTTTCTGGTTCTATTGTTTCCAAGAGTCATACAGTAGAGGACTCCAATACATGACAACTAGGTAATCTGTTTGGAAAAGGAATACAAAAGTACTTGTAGGTTTTTTGCTGTCAGTGCATGTGGAAAAAATACTTTTCTTTGTCACAGATGCCAGCCAAATGTTTGTGGATGATAAAAAGTTTTGTTACTGCCTATTTTCAACCAATATATCAGTGCATTACTAGTTTTGAATGAATGATGTGGGTGACAACTTTATCCATTACATAGTTTTTAAAAAGTTAACTTTTTGGTTAATATGGACCAAAGGATATGGTAATATACTGCAGATTTTCTGAAGCAGTGATACATGTCACTATTTTGTCTGGTGATCACTGAATTGTAGCTGGCTACAAAGTTACTACTATCTGGCTACAATACCTGTCTACACATACACAATTGCGCAGTCATGCAACACTGTACTCATATGAAATCACACAAATAGAGCTTTCTTTTGGTGGTATTTCATTGCCACTGTGGGTTTATTTTTTTGAGCTATAAACAAAAAAGAGCAACAGATTTGAAAAAAAAGGTTTTTTTTTTTGTTTCTATTATAAAATTTTGCAAACAGGTAATTTTTCTCCTTCACTGATGTGCGTTCATGAGGCTGCACTGATAGGCAGCAATGATGGCCACTGATAGGAGGCACTGACAGGCGACACTGATAGGCAGCACTGATGAGCTGGCACTGATGATGCTGCACTGATAGTTGGCACTGATGGGGACTGACAGGTGGCACTGATGGGTGGCATTGATGAGCTGGCACTGATGATGCTGCACTGATAGGCAGCACTGATGACTACTGCTGGGTGCCACTGACTGGCAGCACTGCTGGGCAGCACTGATGGATGGCACGGCTGGGCACAGGTGGGTGGCACTTATGGGCACGGGTGGCACTGCAGGGCACATGTGGGCGGCACTGATGGGTACAGGTGGGCAGCACTGATAGGCACAGGTGGGTGGCACTACTGGACACTGATCATCAGGGCAGTTCCCTGATGATCAGTGCCGATCACTTCTCTGACAATTGCCGGTTATCGGAAAGTACAGCCGATAACCGGCAACTGTATTTACCCGGTGATCTGCTGTGTCATTGGACACAGCTGATCACGTGGTAAAAGGCCGCTGTGATTGGCTGTTTACTGTATCATGTGATCAGCTGTGCCTGTTGGACACAGCAATCACTAGCCGCGCCGGGTGCGTGACATCATCCCAGAACTAGACAACCGTCCTGTAGCCATCCTTCGGGTTTAGCGCAGTAGGGAAGAAATTAAAAACATGAGTACCTAATGAAGATGGTAATTTTGTAGCTAACTCCAATAACTGGTGAAACTTAGGAGTCTAAAAGAAAAGGGTTGTTGGAAAAGAGCAAGTTTTTAAGTGTAAAAGGGTAAGGCTTTGTGTTTATGGGAAAGAACTGTTTTTCTATGTCTGATGGAAGAAGGGAGGTTTTTAGGTGTTTAATGGAAAAGGGCTAGTCTTTTCAAGTATGATGAAAAGCAGTTGGGATTTAGGTGTCTAAGAGAAAACGGGTTGTTTTTTACATGTCTAACAAAAGATCTTTAGTTTTACGGTCTCTAGGAGAATAGAGTTATTTTTTTAGGAGTCAAAAGGGGAAAGGATTGTTTTGGGCATCTAAGGGAAAAGGGTTGGGCCTTAGATGCCCATCAGGAAAAAGCTGGTATTAGATGTCCAAGGGCAAAGGGTTGCTCCAATGTGTTTGGTTTTTGGAGTTTCTCCAGATACAAGGTGTGCTCTTTTATTCTAGAATTAGTCCTATAAACATTGGCACATTTAAACTGACATGAAAAAAATAAGAAGTTTTGTTTAGTATTAACAAGAAGTTTTAACCAGCTATGTTAGTGTCAAGGGAAAACTGTGGTAAATGTATTAAGTCACTTTCAAAATAGAATTTGAGGTTTTCCTGTAGGATACATACCGAGTCACCATTTTTAAGTAATATAATTAAGTCTCTAATGAACAATTAAATGGTAAATGTGTTTACTGGATTATTGACAAGATAGAATATAAACTCGACTTTGTGCAGTATAGTGAAATAATTAAAAAAGCATTTTAAACTTGTCAATAACATTTCAGTTTAATTGTTTTTTTTATAGGATTCATTTTCTAATTTGCAAGTCTTGTTGTGTTTGGAAGGATGTGATGTATTGGCTGTTCTCCTCAATAAATGTTTAATGTTCCATTTTAGAAAGGGATTTCAGTAGGTGGCTTGGAAGAAAAATACACCCTTTATTTATTGTTCACAGAATTTTCACTTGCTCTGAATGAGACCTTTCTTCTTTACTCATTGAACTTCAGAAACTTGAGATCAATAAATATCACAAAGGGGTATTTCCAATCCCAGAGAAAATTATTAGTGCTGGAAGCTCCAGTACACTTAACAGACATAGCAATGGTATCCTAGCAACCTGTTTATTAGACAATATGGGAAGCATTCCTGGGTAAACTGTAAGCATTCAGGCAGGCTTTGAACATGCCTTTGCATGGTTTAAAATAGCTGCAGAAATAGTTTAAAGAATAATAAAGGCTTATATTACTACTAAGGACTGGCAGCGAGGTTAGAGCAGTCAGAACAAAGATACAACATTTACATAATGCACTTTTTTCATCTTTTTTTTTTGATTGGCTATTTCAGGATATTTGTGCATAGGCAAAACAATGGCAAGGGCTGTCAAGAGGAGATGTAGGATTCAGGCAACAATCTCTTGAATCTCTTAGACCTCTTATTAGACTGACTGTATAATCAAATGGTGGAAATGGAAGCAGATATCATCTTGCCAACAATAGCACTCCCTAGTTGTTCTCAAAGTTATTCAGAAAAGATATTCATGTGGCAGAAAGGGTGGAGCTTTTTAAATGATGCCTTTTGTTGATGAGTACATAGGGCAGAAGGATCATTAAATACGACCTTGCCATTAGGTCATTAAGTTGTATTTAACTGAAGGATAATATCCTATGTATTCAAGCATATACATAGTAGATAAGGATCTGCTCAAAGAGATTTTTTAACTCACTAACATATCACATCAAATGTTATTATTATGCAGGATTTATATAGCGCCAACAGTTTGCTCAGCGCTTTACAATATAACAGGAGACAATACTGCAACAATACAGTTCAATACAAGAGGGTTAGGAGGGTCCTGCTCCTTGGAGCTTACAATCTAAGAGGGAGGGGCTAGTGGTACAAAAAGGTAGTAACTGTGGGGGATGGAGTGGTAGGAAGAGTAGAAGATTCCATTATTACCTGAGGGCAGGATAGGCTTCCCTGAAGAGATAGGTTTTCAGAGATCGCCTAAAAATGAGCAAAGTCGGTGATAGTCTGATAAATTGGGTTTAGAGAGTTCCAGAGGATGAGGGAATCTCTGGAGAAGTATGTACACAGTATCTTAACATAGTTTATTTAAAGGGGGGTTCAGAGCTGGTGCTGCGTAGTGGCCAAAGCAGCTGAGCAATTCTTGGAACTATGGCAGCTTCTTAGTAGCTATTTAGTGGTAGGTTTCATAAGGTCAGATGAGTTCTATAGATTACTGTGTTTAGCCCATAGCTTTTTGCATTCGGAAATACAATATGGTTGCAGAACATCTCTGTGTATAATACCCTCCCACATGGAAGAAAAATATATTTGAAATATATTTTAAAAAGATTCTTCCCAAATATATTGACATATACAGTCATGGCCGAAATTGTTGGCACCCTTGATATTTCTCCAGGAAATCATGTATTTCTCACGAAACGTATTGCATTAACACATGTTTTGCTATACACATGTTTATTCCCTTTGTGTGTATTGGGACAAAACAAAAAAAGGGAGGAAAGAAAGCAAATTCGACATAATGTCACACAAACCTCCAAAAATGGGCTGGACAAAAGTATTGGCACCCTTTCACAACTGCGGATAAATAAGAATGTTACAAGCATGTGATGCTCCTGTAAACTCACCTGGGGCAAGTAACAGGTGTGGGCAATATAGAAATCACACCTGAAAGCAGATAAAAAGGAGAGACGTTCACTTAACCTTTGCATTGTGTGTCTGTCTGTGCCACACTAAGCATGGACAACAGAAAGAGGAGACGAGAACTGTCTGAGGACCTGAGAACCAAAATTGTGGCAAAATATCAACAATCTCAAGGTTACAAGTCCATCTCCAGAGAACTAGATTTGCCTTTGTCCACAGTGCGCAACATTATCAAGAAGTTTGCAACCCATGGCACTGTAGCTAATCTCCCTGGTCGTGGACGGATGAGGAAAATTGATGAAAGATTGCAACGCAGAATAGTCCGGATGGTGGATAAGCAGCCCCAAACATGTTCCAAAGACATTCAAGCTGTCCTGCAGGCTCAGGGAGCATCAGTGTCAGCGCGAACTATCCGTCGACATTTAAATGAAATGAAACGCTATGGCAGGAGACCCAGGAGGACCCCACTGCTGACACAGAGACATAAAAAAGCAAGACTACAGTTTGCCAAAATGTACTTGAGTAAGCCAAAAGCCTTCTGGGAAAACGTCTTGTGGACAGATGAGACCAAGATAGAGCTTTTCGGTAAAGCACATCATTCTACTGTTTACCGAAAACGGAATGAGGCCTACAAAGAACAAAACACAGTACCTACGGTAAAATATGGTGGAGGTTCAATGATGTTTTGGGGTTGTTTTGCTGCCTCTGGCACTGGGTGCCTTGACTGTGTGCAAGGCATCATGAAATCTGAGGATTACCAAAGGATTTTGGGTCGCACTGTAGGGCCCAGTGTCAGAAAGCTGGGTTTGCGTCCAAGATCCTGGGTCTTCCAGCAGGACAATGACCCCAAACATACGTCAAAAAGCACTCAGAAATGGATGGCAAAGAAGCGCTGGAGAGTTCTGAAGTGGCCAGCAATGAGCCCAGATCTAAATCCCATTGAACACCTGTGGAGAGATCTTAAAATTGCTGTTGGGAAAAGGTGTCCTTCCAATAAGAGAGACCTGGAGCTGTTTGCAAAGGAAGAGTGGTCCAAAATTCCGGGTGAGAGGTGTCAGAAGCTTATTGATGGTTATAGGAAGCAACTGATTTCAGTTATGTTTTCCAAAGGGTGTGCAACCAAATATTAAGTTAAGGGTGCCAATACTTTTGTCCAGCCCATTTTTGGGGTTTTGTGTGACATTATGTCATATTTGCTTTTCTGCCTCTGTTTTATATTTGTTCCAATACATACAAAGGGAATAAACATGTGTATAGCAAAACATGTGTTAATGCAATACCTTTTTTGTGTGAAATACTTGATTTTCAGGAAAAATATCAAGGGTGCCAACAATTTCGGCCATGACTGTATTTGAAATGCTACAATTTTGGTCATATTCTATATATATATATATATATATATATATATATACATATACATACACTGCATGTTGAAATGTGTTTTTATTACAAAATATATGAAAAATATTTTTTAAAATACATTTCAAATATACAGTACTGTGCGTCTTTAAAGATACAAATTTACATTTTTGGAATGCATTTACAAATATATATAAAAATATATGTTAAAATGACTTTTTTATATCTTAAAAAAAATCTGAAGAATATATTTAAAAAAATTTTTTTAGATTTGTATTTTTAAAGACATACAGTATATTTGAAATTTATTTTTCATATATTTTGTAATAAAAACACATTTCAGCATGCAGTATATATATTTATTGAAATATATTGAATATGGCCAAAATGGTATCATTTCAAATATGTCAATATATTTTGGAAGAATATTTTTAAAATATTTCCACTATATTTTTCTTCCATATTGGCTGCAATGGCTGTTCGATCAGTCTGGCTGTACTGTAGAGTGCGTAATGTTTAAACTGCAGGATCTTGACTCATCTCTGAAACATTTGTATGTACATATCCAGTCTGGCAGGATGTCATTGCTGACATCTGACGAAAGTGCCTGTGTGCCCAAAAGTATGTACTGTTAGCCTCTGCTTTACTGCTACTGATTACATTGTAAGATAAAATTAGAAAATTATTTATGAACAATTATATTCATGTTTTTGTTCTTTTTAGCTGCAATGAAAGTACCTTGTCCCCATTTTTCATCAGCCTGTAGCTGTAACCTGTGTTGATAATACAGGAGTCCCAATAATTTAACATCTCTCTTTCATTTACATCATGAGCCTAATAAAAGCTTTGTTGTTTTTAGGTTTCTGGACATATATTATGACTTTGATGAGCATTGTATGTCAACACCATTTCTGATATTAGTCCTAGACATGATAGGGCAGTCATCAGTGTGGTAACAATGTCACAGCTCAATGATCCTATGGCAGGGGTGGGCAAACTTTTTGACTTGAGGGCTGCAATGGGTTCATATATTGGACCCGGGGGCCGGACCAAGAGTAGATGAATGATGTGTATGTGTGAATTAATATAAATTAAATTAAAATTTGTAACATTAAATGTTTAGATTAATTTAAGGTAGAAAAGCATAAAAAGAGTTATTTTACAAAACTTTTATGCCCCCCACTAGCTGCTGGCCGGCCCAGCCACTACCATGCCATCCATAGTAAGTATAGTAATATTCCCTCATAGTAAGCATAGTAATTAATCCCCCATATAGTAATTCATCCCCCATAGTAATTCATCCCCCCTATAGTAATTCATCCCCCATATTAATTCATCCCTCATATAGTATTTCATCCCCCATAGTACTATTCCCCCCCAAGTAGTAAGCCAAGTCCCCCCTGTGTCAATTTACTTACCTTTGCTCCGCGCGTTCCTCTCGCCGTGTTCCCGCGCCGTTCCGGTCTTCAGGGCGGACTGTGAGAGTAGCCTAGCTCCCCTCACGTTCGTCACGCTGCCCCGCCTACACACATCCTGACAGCCAATGTTTGCCTGCCCTGGCTGTTTTTTTTTTTTTTATCACGCTCTGCGGGCCGGATTAAAAGGTCCGCCGGGCCGTAGTTTGCCTATGGCATATCTAAATAAGCTTGCAAACTTACACATTAATAAAATCAAGTATTGAACATATAAAAACAAATAGATCATCTCCATTATAGAAGAGATGCAAAGCCTCAAGCTTTTTTTTTCAGTCTTTTAAGCATAGGTTTGCGCCTGAGTGTGGTCAGGTTTGTGCCTGAGCAGAGACACTTGATTACTCTGGTGCTAGGAAAATGTGCTCTAGTGCTGAAGATACAATTACAGGCCACTAACTTGAGGCCCATAGGTAAATGAATTGTGTCTGGTGATTTTAGAAAGCAAGAGAGTTTTAGAGAAAAGGTAGAGACCCGAAAAAAGGAACAGGGGGAGGGGAACAAATAGGAAGGGTCAGAAAAGGCATACAGAGGAGGGTTAGGACGGGCCTGGGGAATGGGACCATACCACCTTGTATCTCAATATGTATCAGAGTAAGGGCTAAATGTGTTAACAGGGACCGAGGGGTCCATACTTGCTCAAAATTTTCTATGAAGACTTCGAGCACCACAGCCATTTTTTCATATGTAAAAAAAAAAACTATTTTTCCAATTGTGAGATTAGAGGACCACCATGCTTTTGGTAGTACTTGTTCGGCCACTGTGAATAGAAAATAGAAAAGTAGAATGGTAGAATTGTGAATTCATACAGTTGGCTGGTTTGCAGTTCAGCAGCGATTCACCTAGTGAATTATTTATTTCCTTCCCAAAAATAGTATATACAAGTTGGTGCAAACTAGCCCAATACTTTTAGGAAAGTCCTACCAAAGCCTACCTGGGTTCTGACATCACCTGAAAGACATACTTAAAGAGGTGGTTAGAAACTCTGCTAAGTGTTGAGGGAACATGTACCACCTCATAAACAATTTATATTTGGATTCGAGAACAGACGTGTTTATTGAGCAATAGGCTGCGGTGTGCCAGATTTGTTTGCAGTCTTCATGATCAAAGCTACCTCTTAGGTTCCCATCTCATTTTTCAACATACAAAAGGGAGTTTGGGGCTTGTCTCTCCAAGACTAAATTATGAACAGATGAAATAGTACCTCTAAACATTTGAAGGGAGGACATACTGTATGTTTAATAGTGTGATAGATTTCTGAAGCTGGTGTTTTGGTGCTCTCACTATGGAAGGGAAGCTAAATACTCCTGTAGGGATCTCCAAATCATAGATCCTGTAAAGTGAGATGGTTCCTAAAAACACTGTTTGAAGATGCAAGTGGAATATATTATCTTTATCAGGCTTGGTTCCTTTATTTAGGTGATTCTGCCAGTAACACACGTTCTGTCCCAGGGTGACAACATTCATTCACTGTACTATATCTATGGAAAACCAGCATTATCACCCTAGGACAGGAAGTTTTTGGGGCTACTGAACATCTCCCTCTCTCCTCATCTGCATAGCACAGGGGAAAGGTGTTCTGTAGTCCAAAGAGAGCTGTGAACAATGTCAGCAGAAGCAAAGAGCATGAGAATTGATCAGCTTACAAGAGTTCTGGCAGGATCAACAGGCATTTCTTTGCACTTATGGAATATAACAAGTTACTTTCATTGGTATATGTAACAAACCAAAATAGAGCAAATGTGAAGTTAGTTGTTAGGATTTACACACACTTTAAGGCCTCATGCACTGTGGAGTTAAAAAATGCTGCAAGTTGAAATGCTTACAGGCATTCAAGCTTTTTTTTCTCTGCCTCTCTACTCCCCTCCATGTTAACACATGTGTCCATGCAAACAATAGGCGTTTATAGGAGTTTATAGGCAGAAAAAACCCTTCACTTGTGTGTTCAAGAGAGGAGATTTTTGGCAGAAAAAATGCCTGACATGCTTAAACGTGTGTAAATGCATTTATATGTGCGTTAATGCTAAGCGCTTTTAGCGCTTGAGCATATTTTTCACTTCAATAGCCAGAATAAATTAATATTCTGACCAATGAAAAGAATAAATGCCCTAGCCCTTGATGTGCATAAACACATTTGATAAAATGCAGCTTAGAAGTGTTTTTGCAGCTGCTTTTCTCCTGCGAAGAGCCCCAGTGTTCACGAAGCAGTGTTCCCTTCCATGTTGGTGCACTTACTGCTGGCCTTGGTCTTGGAGAAACAGTACAAATTACCCTGAAAATTAAGCCTCACTGATCTTTTCGCAGAAACTATTGGATAGGGAATTTATTTATTATTTAGACAACAGAAATGCTAAAAAAGTTTTGTACATCCAACATTAAATATGCCTTTAGAGTAACTTACAGTAAATATACTAAAATTATTAGAAGTATTATGCTGTGTCCTCAAAGACCAAATGTATACTTTTTCCCATCAAAGTTGTTGTAACAGTTGTTTTTGGAGACTTGACAAAATCATGTAGGCCTAGCAGTGGTTCCTTTGTTGCTATTTGTGTTTCCACAGTCCTTCTCACTAAATCTCTTTGGATTATTGCCTAGGGTTTCTTTGTTAAAACAACAGTGAGGGATGAGTGACATCATCTGTCTTAGGCTCACTGAACTCCATTAAATAGCTCTAGATAGAAAAGCCTCACAGTGGACCAGTGTGTATGTTTACCATGTGCAGTAATCCAATGATCAGGTCCTTCAAAGTAGTCCAGCTATTGGACATACAAATAGTAAACTGTATTTTTAAAAGCACTTATTATAAAAATGCCAAAAATGTATAAATATGTATATTCGAAAGCTTTAAAATATTATTATTTCTCTTAAATCATTGGATATGTATAAAATATATAATTGTTGATCCACTCACACAATTTGTAAGGTGACAGACATACACATAAATTGCAAATACAGTCACCAAACACCATGCAAGGCTTATAAATGTATCAGTGCCTGTGTTTGTGTTCACATTGTTTGAGGGAACCAGGATAATTTCTCTATTTGATGATCAGTACCCATATTTCACATGTTGTGCAAGAAACAGAGGGATATATGTGGAATATTACAGATTTCTTCAGTATGTTTGTTGATACTAGGGCTGAAACAACGAATCAACATCATCCATTACAATCGATTATGAAAATCATTGTCAACTATTTTCATAATCGATTAGTTGGCCCGCATACATTATTTGATTGCATATAAGAAAATACAGTGCAGCACTAATACAACCCAGTACACCATTCATACATGTCAGTATACACTGTGCAGTGCACATACAGCTCAGTACACCATTCAGGGCCATCTTCAATGCGGGGCAAACATGGCTGCTGCCCTGGGCCCAGTCTTTGTTGTGGGGCCCAAAGCAGATGCCCCTTAAGCCCGTGCTGCCGATGAATTGGGGTCCCGATGATTGCACTGCAGAGCACACGGGGTACACTGGAGTCATCGCTGTATTCCACAGCCAGCAGGGAGGGGGCGGGGCCAGGTCCGAAATGCTCCACTGACCCCACCCCATGCAGCCTGCATGCTCGGGAGGGAACTGCTGTAGTAATAGCTGTGATGCGAGTGGGAGCCCCGCCCTTGGAAATCAGAGAGGATGCTGAGCATGGCTGGCCAGGTATGTTCTCCCCCTCCATAGACTGCCTGTGGACTGTTATATAAAATCCGGAGCTGTTTTTCACAAACTGTAAATCTGTGCATTGCTGACAGGTCTCTGTTCATCCCCTGTAATACGTCTGCAGTCTCTGGTCATCTCCTGCAGTACATCCGCAGTCTCTGGTCATTTCCTGTAGTACATCCACAGTTTCTGTTCATTCCTGTACTATGTCCGCAGTCTCTGTTTATCTCCTGTAGTACATCCGCAGTCTCTGGTCATCCCCTGTAGTACATGCGCAGTCTCTGGTCATCCCCTGTAGTACATGCGCAGTCTCTGGTCATCCCCTGTAGTACATCCGCAATCTCTGGACATCCCCTGTAGTACATCTGTAGTCTCTGGCCATCTCCTGTAGTACATTCATAGTGTCTGGTCATCTTCTGTAGTACGCCTGCAATCTCTGGTCATCTCCTGTAGTACGTCCACACTCTCTGGTCATCTCCTGTAGTACATCCACACTTTCTGTTCATTCCTGTACTATGTCTGCAGTCTGTTTATCTCCTGTAGTACATCCACAGTCTCTGGTCATCTCCTGTAGTAAATCCGCAGTCTCTGGTCATTTCCTGTAGTACATCCACAGTCTCTGGTCATTTCCTGTAGTACATCCACAGTCTCTGGTCATTTCCTGTAGTACATCCGCAGTCTCTGGATATTTCCTTTAGTACATCCACAGTTTCTGTTCATTCCTGTACTATGTCTGCAGTCTCTTTATCTCCTGTAGTACATCCGCAGTCTCTGGTCATCCCCTGTAGTACATCCACAGTCTCTGGTCATCTGCTGTAGTACATCCGCAGTCTCTGGCCATCTCCTGTAGTACATTCATAGTGTCTGGACAGCTTCTGTAGTATGCCTGCAATCTCTGGTCATCCCCTGTAGTACATCCACAGTCTCTGGTCATCCCCTGTAGTACATCCACAGTCTCTGGTCATCTCCTGTAGTACATCCGCAGTCTCTGGTCATTTCCTGTAGTACATCCACAGTCTCTGGTCATTTCCTGTAGTACATCCGCAGTCTCTGGATATTTCCTTTAGTACATCCACAGTTTCTGTTCATTCCTGTACTATGTCTGCAGTCTCTTTATCTCCTGTAGTACATCCGCAGTCTCTGGTCATCCCCTGTAGTACATCCACAGTCTCTGGTCATCTGCTGTAGTACATCCGCAGTCTCTGGCCATCTCCTGTAGTACATTCATAGTGTCTGGACAGCTTCTGTAGTATGCCTGCAATCTCTGGTCATCCCCTGTAGTACATCCACAGTCTCTGGTCATCTCCTGTAGTACATCCACAGTCTCTGGTCATCTCCTGTAGTACATCCACAGTCTCTGGTCATCTCCTGTAGTATTATATCTGCAGTCTCTGATCATCTTCTGTAGTACACCTGCAATCTCTTGTCATCTACTGTAGTACATCTGCAGTCTCTAGTTATCTCCTGTAGTAAATCCGCAGGCTCTGGTCATCTCCTTTAGTACATCCACAGTCACTGATCATCTCCTGTAATGCATCCATCATCTGCAGTCTCTGGCCATCTTCTTTAGTATGTCTGCAGTCTCAAATCATCTCCTGTAGTATGTCTACAGTTTCTGACCATCTCTTGTAGTATGTGTATTATTGTGCCACCTTGCTCAATTATTTGGGATTGCTCCACTGCTTAATGAGTGTTAATAGTGTGCTGTAACCTCTAGCAATCAGTCAGTGAACAGTAGTGATCTGCTGTAGTCTCTATCAACCAATCAATTAGCTGTAATGATGTGCAGTAACCTCTAGCAACCAATCAGTTAGCAGTGATGATGTGCAGTAACCTCTAGCAACCAATCTGTAAGCAGTAATGATGCTCTGTGACTTCTAGTAACCAATCGGTGATCGGTAATGATAAGCAGTAATCTATAGCAACCAATCAGTGAGCAGTAACAATGTACAGTAACCTCTAGCAACCAATCAACAAGCAGAAATTATGTGTTGTAACCTCTTGTAAACAGTCAGTGAGTGGTAATGATAGGCTGTAACCTCTAGAAACCAATTGCAATTGCTGCCTGCTGTTTTTTTGTATGTCTCAGAGAGAGAGTATGTGTGTGTGTGGGGGGGGGTGTCAAGAAAATGTTTGCCCAGGGCCCAATCAATATTAAAGACGGTCCGGAGTCCATGCATACATGTCAGTAAGTGCCTTAGCATTTGTGGATGTGAATGTGTGAGGTCCTGGGCAGGAGATGGAAGTAAATGCTTCTAAAGGCAGAAGATGTTTTTCTACCGTGCTCTACACTTTACACTATACTTTTGCGGCTTGCTATAGGGGCACTCTGGAGGCAGGAGGAGCCAGCGTTGGGGGACCCCAGAAAAGGAGAATCAGGTCTGCTCTGTGCAAATTCATTGCACAGAGCAGGTAAATATGACAGATTTTTGTGTAAGAAAAGAAAAGTCCAAATTTTCCAGTCACTTTAAGGGCTCTGTGCAGAGAAGATCAGCATCTGAACCCAGAGAAGCTGGAGGCTGATAGACTGTAATACAGGTGTAACTCGGTTTACGAACGCCTCGGTTAACGTAATTTCCGGTTTACGAATGAAAATCCATTGAAAATAATGCTTGAGTTTTCCAATTTTTTGAAAAACAATTTGCGCAATACGAAGTGTATGTCAGTGCCGATTTTTAAATGGAATTGCCGGCTTTGTTTTTCTTCACTATAGCTCACAGAATTAGCTGTCACTTTCCCCGGTGGTAGACATTGTGATTGATGTTGGATCTACTGCGGGGGACATTCTTTTAGTTTTTTCTTTGTCAAATACCGTGTCCTGTCTTTTTTCACACTACACTTTTTGTTTTTTTGTGAATGAGTAGCAGGACCATGCACCCATAACTCATTCACATGGGGGGCAGGATCTGGGGGCCCCCTTCTTAAAGGGGGCTTCCAGATTCCAATAAGCTCCCTGCCCGCAGACCCCCACAACCACTGGCCAGGGTTGTGGGGAAGAGGCCCTTGTTGATGTTAAGGGCATGTGGCTGGTATGGTTCAGGAGGGGGGGGGGGGGGTTGTCATCTTCAGGGTGGGCACACGGCTGTGACAGCTTGCGGTCTCACAGCCGGGTGCCCACTGCACATGCGCTGCGCTTTGTGAATGGCTCTGTCGTCTTCTGGGACCTGTCACATGTCCCAGAAGACTACGGGGAGGGAGGGGGGGGGAGGACAACTTCCACTTCCGATCGCCGAGGAAGTGGGAGTGGGTACCTGTCAAATTCAGGTACCCACTGCCCAAAGGTACCAATCCTTAATGGGGATCGGGGGACAAAGGCTTAAAATGGAACTTCCCTTTTTGGTGGAGCTCCGCTTTAAAATAACTCATGCGGTATTTTAGTAGCGTTTACTTTTTTCTGACCTCCAGAACAGATTAATTGGTTTTCAATGCATTCCTATGGAAAATGGCGTTTCGGTTTACGAATTTTTCGCTATACAAAAACTCCCACAGAACGTATTAAATTCATAAAACGAGGTATGCCTGTACAAGGCATTACAATGAAATATTGTAATATATTTGTACAAAAATTTTTTTGTACATTCTATGAATGGACGAATGTCGCTCGAAAATATCACTTGCTTTTAAGGTTCAATTTTAAGGTTCAGACATACGCTGTCTGAAAATTTGATTGAGAATAGTTTTTGATTCTGCTCCTTTGAATTTTCCTGTCACTGTGGTCAAAAATTACCGTAATAGAGTCTGCCATGCATACTATTATATTACAATCTTGTCAGAAAATCTGCAAAAAGAGTGTTTTGGGTCTTTTTTAATTTTTTTTATTTTCAATAAAAATGTTGATCTTTGAGTCTGATGATATGTACCAGATTCAACCTCTAATAGTATATATATCTTTTCTGTCTTATTCTCAGAGTGGATTAGATATTTTGTTCCCTAACCATAGAGCTGGTTATTTATATTTACCACTGCATAGAGATATTCAAGAATACATTGTCTTTTTTTTTTTTAATTTACATATTAATTAAATTAAACACCAAACTTTTGTCAAGGTTTTTATCAGATTATTTAAAACAATAATCAGCAAACTAATCGATTATGGAAATAATTGTTAGTTGCAGCACTAGTTGATACTAATTGGTTTTCTTTAAAACTGGAATTTGGACCTGGAGGAAAAGCAAAAACATAGGATTGTCCTTTCCAAGGCCAGTCTAAAGCTGCCCATTATTTTTTTTTGTTCAGTCAGCGGGCCAACTGTAAAAAAAAAAAAAAAAAAAAGAATGGATTCCCACATTCACACAATCGAGGTGAAAAGAGAAATCCTCCCTGCTGTGTCATTATAATTTGACAGTGGACTTCTGGGGTTTCCAGGCTCATATGCCTGTGAAGAGATTATGAGGGGTGTCCTGTGAGTACAACACTGATGTTTTGGGAAGCTGGATACAAACATAATAAAGCTGGCTGCAGCTATTTTGAACTCTAAATGCTACCTAAGGGCCATATTGCACTAGAAATTTAGGAGCAGGAATCTGTGAGGGCTAAAAATCTCTCTGCTTTTGTTATGGTGTTTGTAGTATCTTGCTTACTACAGTGCTTGTCTAGGC
This sequence comes from Staurois parvus, assembly GCF_062004578.1. Lineage (NCBI taxonomy): Eukaryota > Metazoa > Chordata > Amphibia > Anura > Ranidae > Staurois > Staurois parvus. The sequence continues at coordinate 763,179 of NW_028318879.1, forward strand.
AGCTACAAATCGCTGGTGTGCCATCATCATGGTCATTGTTTAGGGATATATGCTTGGCATGATACAGATACAAGTCAGTTACTATCTTTGAACAACGTGAGCAAACCTTTTCCTACATTCTAAACAGTTAATGTTAAAATGTTTTTTTCTATTGCAAAACCTGGAATAGTTCATTAGGATGTTCTTTGCTGCTGGAGACAAAAAGAGAAATCAGTGTGCTTATGTAGCCCCAAGCCAGCTAGGTACACTTAATGCTAGTCATTGGGATTTGTTGTACTTTCATCTCTGGCCAGTTGCATGATTCATTGCCTTTGTAAAGCTACAGTAGTAGAACATAGAACATTCCGCCAGCGAGATGGAACCTTTTGTACCTAATATAAGAACAAGCCCTGTTTCCTCCTAACTTACATGAATTGGAAATTATGACTCTGCTCTGTATTTTTTCTTGCAGGGGTTGACATTTTTGGATTGGTTAATTTAAGGAGTAGTTTTTAATCTAGTCTGTGTCCTCTTTTATATAAGCTTCAGCGTAATTTCAAAATACGTAAAGAACTAACAGACAGGTAAAACAAAATTGCCTTTTTGCATACTTGAATACTACAAGAAGGAGAACAGTTCTCTCACTGGGGTGTAACCATAAAGGCCCAACTTATTCTAAGGCTTTGCCACAACAGCGTCTCAGTGATAACATTTTGCTGGTGGTGCTTTGCATCATCCATCCACAACACATGAAACTGCTGTGTATGTTGAATATTATATTGCTTGCCTAGCTGTTTGATATGCAATATTTGCAGTACGCTAATGAATTAGTCCAATATACTAAAATTTTTTTATTATGTTCATGTTGGAGTTCTTAAAGAACAGCCATGGTGGAGATATAACAGAATTTTCTAGAAGATTCTGAGTTTGATTTCATGCCATTTGTGCCATTTGTGTGGAATGCATGAGATGCTCATAGACATAGGACGCCTTGTAACCTTTTGGAGATTAGCATTCTTGGCAATGCTTAAGTCCATTTTTCTAGTTGTTTAAAAATAGCTTTTGGATCAGCTTGTTCATTTGTTTGATATGTTAAACTGAAGCAGAGTAAGTGTTCAGCTGCCTTGAGTTTCAGCTGTTATGCCTGAGTATGCCTTAATCTGCTGGCACTGATATCTTGTTTAAATATACTGTTTTACCCAACAGTGACAAGCTGTTCTTTTATGTTTTATTTCATCTGGACCTACAGATATATTGGTTCAAAGATGGGAAACAAATCTCCAAAAGAAGCGAACACTACAGAATCCAGAGAGAACCTGATGGGACCTGTTCCCTCCACACCTCTGCTTCTTCCTTGGATGATGATGGGAACTATACTATCATGGCTGCCAACCCACAGGTAATATAACATTAACTCATGACATGTTTGCTTTCACAATCAGACATGAAGTCATCGCTATTTAATGCCAGATCAACCACAGAAATGCTCATTTGCATTAATATGAGTAGAACACATAATCACTAACCATTAGCTCAGATTTCTTCCTAACATTTCCATTACGAACATTGTTGATTTTTCAAAATCCTTCTATATACTTCAGAAAAAGTAGTTTCTGTATTATAAAAAAAAAGTTCTTTGTTGTGAATACTAATTTGCTTTCTTAAAGTGAAATTGAGCCTGAAAAAATGCTGACAGGTAGGTAGATTTGTTATGACTGTAAAGACCCTCTTGGTCTCTTCTGTCATAAGTGTTCCTTCCTGCCTATCAGAGTTAATGTACACTGAGCCCCGCATGCATAGATCAATGTACATTTACAGCACGGCTCTGTGCCATCCTGCTTGCATGAGACTGAAGTCACTGCAGCCCAGCCAATAAAGTTGCCTAACATTCCAAACCCAGACGGAAGACTGGGTGAAGACAGAAGTGCCCATGAGCAGCGGGAGCACTGGCAGCGCTGGAGAGAATTGTTTGACAGGTACATGTCCTCCCCCCCTCCCTTCCCGTAGTCTTCTGGGATATGTGACAGGTCCCAGAAGACTACAGAGCCATTCACAAAGCACAGTTCTTCTCGCGCATGTGCAGTGGGCACCCGGCTGTGAGACTGCAAGCTGTCACAGCCGTGTGCCCACCCTGAAGATGCCGGAGCCAGGGAGAGATGACGGCCGGTGAAACCAGCGGTGGTGACACCGCTGGACCAAGGGACAGGTAAGTGTCTGTATTGTAAAATTCAGCAGCTACAGTTTTTGTAGCTACTGACTTTTATATATTTTTTCTTAGGTGGAACTCTGCTTTAACTCTGCTTTAAAGGAATTCTCCACTGTTTCCATCGACTCCTGCAATGAGTATGAGTGACTTAGAGTGGTTGCAGCCCTGGAGCTGATTGGTTGCTCTCTACAATTAGTTGACAAACCGGAAAAGGGGTGTGGACATGGCACTGTCTTGGTTATAGCTGTGGCTTTTGTAGCTTGCCTATATACTGTATAATAATTGCCACAATCTGTTTTAGATCAGAAGATTTTATACTCTACTTTTCTGAAAACATCTTCTTACTTCTTGATAAAAGAAATTAGCGTGCATAATTCAATTTTTAATCAACAGGTCATAGTCTAGTAAATTACATGGGATTTACTTGCAAAAGTTGGGATTTACTTGCACTTCTTTCAAATCTTATTTTTAAGAAAATATTGGAATAATTACTAATTATTAACATTGTTTTTCTGCTCCAAATTATTCTAATATTCCTAAATTAAAAAAAAAACTCTCAATCTCAAACCACTAAACTGCATTCACTGAAGATCCCAGACATGCACTACTGTAAGAAAAAAACTGTATTAATGATTCCTGTGTGGCTTACAAGACAGGCATGGAAGTATTCTGTTGCACATCGCTAAAGTGAATTTTGTGTCAGTTTAAGCTGAGCTGTGCGCCAAGATAAAACACAAAAAGGATTATATTCTAAGCAAATAAACTCTTGTCATTGCTGTGTACAATAATCCAAACATGAGCGCTGTGTTGTGTTTCTGGCGCTGCTAGGTTACAAGTTCCTGGCTGTCAGGAGGGAGCTCGGTTCCTTTCCCACTTCGTAGTTTAAGGATTCAAGTGGGGTCAGCTTGTGCTATCCCATAAGTTTCTTCAACTATTATGATCTCCTCTGGCTCCCCAGTTACCAAGAGAGTAAATCTTTCCTATTGCTATATTATATTTCTTCAGATTAATCTTTGTGTTTCAGTTATTCACTTTCAAACTTTGTTTAAAAAGGATGAGACTCAGGCTGATATTTGGAGCAAGCCCCCTCTTGACCATTTGAAGTGCATCTGCTGTTTTGTAGGAAGAGTTACTTAGTAAAAGAGGAGGTTGGGGCAGGCAACCACCTTTGTTGTTTTATCTTCACAATTTGTATGTGTACTTTATAAAGCTTTTAATAAGCACCTCCCCTGAGCAGTTCAGTTCATTTTTCATATAATATGAACACTTCATATATACTCTACATGTTACCAAGGTAGATAAAATGAGGCTAGGGGCTTGGTTCTGGAAAAGTGTAATATCACTACGGGTTTCTGTTGATGGGTGCCTTCCACTTCCATTGGACATCAGTTTTAGATGCTTCTAAGAGCAATCATAGACCGTTGTATATGAGCTGCAATTGATCTCTTTTTGACCTTCAATTACACTTATAGATTGCATTAACCTGCTTTAGACTGCATCTACATTCCCATTGACTTGTATGAGGAAAAAAGCAGTCCAGGTCCAAAAAAAAAGAAGCCTGTCGACACAGTAATTTAAAGATTGCGACATCCTGGATGAGTGAATGATTACACCTCAGAAGTGTGTCACAAAAGCTGTAATGACTTTTAAATAGTAGCATGCGTCATGTGTATGTACCACCTATACCCAGAGAATGCAGGTATTTTGTGTGTAGCCAATTCAGGAAGAGCAAATGATGTCACTGTTGCATAAATAATTACATAGTTACATAGTTAGTCTGGGTGAAAAAAGACAAAAGTCCATCCAGTTCAATCATTTAAAAAAAAAAAAAAGTTATAATCCTATACTCAGTTGATCCAGGGGAAGGTAAAAAAAACACAGCAAAGCATGATCTAATTTGCTCCTGCAGGGAAAAAAATTACTTCCTGATCCCCCGAGAGGCAATTGGATATTCCCTGGATCAACTTTACCTATAAATGTTAGTATCCAGTTATATTCTGTGTATCTAAGAAATAATCCAGGCCTTTTTTAAAGGAATCCACTGAGCTGGCCAGAATCAAGTCTTGAGGGAGTCTATTCCACATTTTCACAGCTCTCACTGTGAAGAAACCTTTCCGTGTTTGTAGATTAAACTTCTTTTCCTCCAGAATAATATGATTTAATAGTCTATATGTTTATAATGATTTCATATCTGATTATTATGCATTTGATTGTGGTGATGAGGTGAAAGAGTGGTGTTTATGGCACCTTAGTATATAAATTAACTTGCACTTTAAGCTGGTCACATGAATGTGCATATATCAACAGACTTTAAGAAGCAATCCTGCCACTGGCCTCAGTCATCTGTATTATTCTATGTCACATTAATAATTGTCATTCCGCACGAAACACTCTGCTGTTTTTTGTAGTTAGTTTATTTTTCTTCCTCTGTTGTCACACTGACAAGTAAACAGTTGTAGATTGTGACATGCTTACACATCAGATACTTTATGTCCCTTCCCTATCATACATCATCTGCTAGACTAAACTTCAGTCATGGAAAATTGTATAGCACGCATTTAGTGTATACAGCTATGTATCAACTGTTTGGAGCCACTATGACATATTTGCTGTTCTCTTGTCCCAGATGTATCATCTTAAAAATGTTTATATCGTCTCATTATGTACAGTATAACAAAGTAACTCTAGGACAGTATGTGAGCTGATAAATTATAAGCGACTTTGAGGTGCAAATTCACAGTAAAATTCTTAATGATAGTGTATATATTAAATAAACACATTTTAAAATGCCATTTATATTAAGGCATTTTTTCTACAGTTGAGTTTTCACATTTTTGAAGAGCCAAAAATATATATTTTGGGGCTTTTAAGCAAGTGCAAGTAGCAACCCAAAATATAAATTATTTAAAGGATGATTAAAGAAAAAAGTATTTAAACCTTGTGTGTAGTATCACAAAGGGATCCCCATCTCCTACAGCCTCTTAAGCCTGCCATAGATGTATCGAATCTCAGCTGGTCCCTATTGAACCGGTCAAGATTCCATCCATCTATGGGCAGGCTGGTTGTACTTCAGATGATCGATCAATAGACTTGGGTACAACTTGCCTGTCAGATTTTTTTTACATGAGATTTCTGCCATAGTCCCTAGTAGTAATCATTGTGTTTTGCTAGCCGGGAAGGCTTCCTGCCAGCAGAATAATATAGCACTGCAGGAGGGATTCCCCCATCAACACTGACTGAGTTGAAGGGGGAATTTAAAAATCACATAATCTGTGGCCTGCTTTAGGAAACAATAGTGGGATACAGTCCATATGTTGATTAAAGAAATAGGCAGACTTATCTGACTACAATGATTCACATAGAATGTTGCTGTATTTTAAGGTTCCATAGCATTGCTATGAGTAATATGGGTCTGTATGCCAAGAAAGCATAGGAACTGCCGGGGTGTTGTTTCTTAGGGCGGTCATAAATGGACAAATACATTTTAGTTTGTAGCTTTTGTAGGTTGTTTGTTATTTGGAAAACCTTAATATCACTGTAAAACAATATCTTATACTTACCTGCTCTATGCAATGGTTTTGCACATAGGAACCTCAGTCCTCCTCTTTTCGGGTCCCCCCCCCCCCGTGCTCCTGGCTCCTCTTCTCCGAGTGCCCCCATAGCAAGCCGCTTGCTCTGGGGGCACTCATGCATGCTTGCTCCTGAGGCCCATTCTGTGTGTCCATAACACACACTGTATGGGGCTCAGCCCCACCCCTGTTCCCTACTCACTGGGTGTGATTGACAATGGCTCCCACTGCTGCCTCTCAGCCAATGAGGAGACAGAGACCTGGGAGAGCAGCCACTTGCATGCACATCGCTGGATCACAATCAAGCTTGGGTAAGTATTTGGGGGGGCTGAAGGGGGAGGTGCACACTAAAGGTTTTTTACCTTCATGCATAGAATGTATGAAGGTAAAAAACCTTCAACCTATGCAACCACTTTAATATTTAAATATAATTTAATCATGCCCTATCAGGCAGAGATGCACCCCTGGTATAAGGAACATACCCCTTTGATGATGTTTTCTTTTTAGATTTATCCCTTTGTTTTTCTAACTACACAGAGCATGTATTATTCTAGTATAGTATAGCATACTCTCCTTCTATTGGTTGTCCTTCCACTGCAATATTTGCTACCAGTCATATATGCTCTGATTTTCTTTGTATTGTCCAATTTCTTTGTCATTTAAAAAAACTTTCAATAAATATTATTATTGAAAAAATGTTTATATATATATATATATGTGTGCGTGTGTGTTTCATCATTTTTCATTTGCTAAAAATGGCACAAAACATTTCTGGATTAAATTATTAAATGTTACAAAATAGTTATCTGTTCTTGTCTACAGGGCAGAGTTAGTTGTACCGGTAGACTGATGGTGCAGGCTGTAAACCAGAGGGGAAGGAGTACCCGCACGCCGACAAACCAGCCTCACATTCGTAGGTATGTATGGTTTTAATATACTTGCTAATGTCACACACTAAAAGTTGATTTTCTAAAACTGGAGAAGTCAGAATCTTGTGCAGCTGTACAGGGTAGCCAATCAGCATCAAACTTCAGCTTGTTTCATTAAACCTTGACAAAAAAAAAACCTGGAAGCTGATTGGTTTCTGTGAAGAGCTGCTCCAAATTTTGCACTCCAGTTTAATAAATCTAATAAATGTTCACAATATTAAAGTAAAATTTCAAATGTACACATACTGTTTGGGCTAATTGTTATTTTTTCACTGACCCCAACTTGTTACACTGAATTTAGCTTTGATTAGCTCATTGATGCTTCATGTGTCCAGGTCACATTAGAATAGACATCAATATAGGGAAGGCCTGCTCAGTGCTAGTCCTTGGTGAAGATAATCCTCAAACAGATGCAGAGCCTTTGAACAATAACCTAAAGGAAGTGTCCCCGACAAACTAGATAGTGGACTCTCTCTAGAAAGGGTATGAGCACTTAAATGGGTCATTCTAAGCACACCCACCAGTTCTTCACCAGAGCACCTCAGAAGGAATAATAGACTTCACTGGGGAGTATGCCAGGTTGCAGCCCTTAGACACACCTGTGCAGATGGTAGTTGCCCAAGAATATAATAGTATGGTGGAAAGACAACAGGCAGTTCCAGAAACAAGGCAAAATATCAGGACAGGCAACACACAAGTGTATTCAGATACAAGCTAAAATCAGTAACCAAAGCAGCAGAAATACAGGAGCTAATGCCAACTGGCACCTAGGGCTAGGAAAAGAACAGCAAAATAGCCAAATTGATTGATAAGTTTGGTGAAAACTGGCCATGTACTGTAGGTGCTATAGCAACTAGCAGGTAAAATCTGAGGGCGACTTGACCTCCTAGTCCTGGAACAAATCAGGCTGTAGCTAGATAGAAGAAACCACATGGTGGTAGACCCACTACAACATGCTTGCAGATAAGGACTTTTTATAGGTAACCTTTGTAACCTTTATAGGTAATCTGCATACTTTGCATAGCTGGATAGCTATGCACTGTATAGCTGGATCAGTAACAGAGCCACAGAGTCAGCATAACAGCTAGGCAACTACCATTTTCAGCAGCCCCCATATTTCTCTTAAAAGGGGTTTAATTTTTGTAAGCTTTAATACATTAAGATGTTTTACCCAATTTCTTGACCAATATACAGGTGAAACTCGAAAAATTAGAATATTGTGCAAAAGTTCATTTATTTCAGTAATGCAACTTAAAAGGTGAAACTAATATATGAGCTAGACTCATTACATGCAAAGCAAGATAGTTCAAGCCATGATTTGTCATAATTGTGATGATTATGGCTTACAGCTCATAAAAACCCCAAATCCACAATCTCAGAAAATTAGAATATTACATGCAATCAATAAAACAAGGATTGTACATAGAACAATATCAGACTTCTGAAAAGTATAAGCATGCATATGTATTCAGTACTTGGTTTGGGCCCCTTTTGCAGAATCACTGCTGAGGTGTTATGGAAGACCAGGATGCTTCAATAGCGACCTTCGGTTCTTCTTCACTGTTCGGTCTCATCTTTCTCTTGGCAATGCCCCATAGATTCTCTATGGGGTTCAGGTCAGGCGAGTTTGCTGGCCAATCAAGCACAGTAATCCCACGGTCATTGAACCAGGTTTTGGTGCTTTTGGCAGTGTGGGCAGGTGCCAAGTCCTGTTGGAAAATGAAGTCCGCATCCCCATAAAGTTAGTCTGCGGAAGGAAGCATGAAGTGCTCCAAAATCTCCTGGTAGACGGCTGTGTTGACCCTGGACTTAATGAAGCACAGTGGACCAACACCAGCAGATGACATGGCTCCCCAAATCAACACAGACTGTGGAAACTTCACACTGGACTTCAAGCATCTTGCAGTATGTGCCTCTCCATTCTTCCTCCATACTCTGGGTCCTTGGTTTCCAAAGGAGATGCAAAAGTTGCTCTCATCAGAAAAGAGGACTTTGGACCACTGAGCAACAGACCAGGTCTGTTTTTCTTTAGCCCAGGTAAGACGCTTCTGACGTTGTTTAGGAGCGGCTTGACAAGAGGAATACGACATTTGAAGCCCATGTCCAGGATCTGCCTGTGTGTGGTGGCTCTTGATGAACTGACTCCAGCCTCAGTCCACTCCTTGTGAAAGTCCCCAACACTTTTGAATGGCCTTTTCCTGACAATCCTCTCCAGGCTGTGGTCATCCTTGCTGATTGTGCACCTTTTTTCTTCCACACTTTTCCTCTCCACATAACTTTCTATTAATGTGCTTTGATACAGAACTTTGGGAACATCCAACTTCTTTTGCAATTACCTTTTGAGGCTTTAACTCCTTATGGAGGGTGTCAGTGATGGTTTTCTGCACAACTGTCAGGTCAGCAGTCTTTCCCATGATTGTGATTCCTACTGAACCAGACTGAGAGACCATTTAAAGGCTCAGGAACCCTTTGCAGGTGTTATGGCTTAATTAGCTGATTAGAGTGGGACACTTTGACCCTAGAATATTGCACCTTTTCACAATATTCTAATTTTCTGAGATTGTGAATTTGGGGTTTTCATGAGCTGTAAGCCATGATCATCACAATTATGACAAATCACGGCTTAAACTATCTTGCTTTGCATGTAATGAGTCTATCTCATATATTAGTTTCACCTTTTAAGTTGCATTACTGACATAAATTAACTTTTGGACGATATTCAAATTTTTTGAGTTTCACCTGTACACTGTAACCCAAAACACCTAGGTTGTTGACCCCTTATAGTGTAGATGACAAGAGTTACTTTAAAAAAAAATATCCTGTGTGCTGAAGACATGGTCTTCTTCCTTTCTTGAGGCACCAACAAATCTTCACTCAAATATTTTGTTAATTTTATTTCTTGAGTCACAGGTTTAAAATCTGGAACAAACCACATCTTTTCTTGTTATGATAGTTTATAAAATATGGTGTGGCTTCATATTAAACATTTCTGTGTTACACAATAGCCTTTAATGTAGGAGACATTGAAAGAGTAATTGATTTTTGAAAGGAATATGGTACGCTGAAGATATTAAAACTTCATCTGAATCATCTGGTTTTCCATTACTTTAAATAGAAAAACATTACTCAGACTTGTGCTGTATATACTGCACGTGGTATGTATCACAAATTATTTATATGGTGTGTTACCACAGAGCTTTGAAACAATATCCTGGGATTTTTTTTTGTATAAACTACAGGGCTTTTGGCCACCCAGCATTTTTGGCCGATAGTATCATAGTCTAGTTTTTCGAATGCACAAAGTATATTCTTGAAGGGCCATGACTACATCATGTCTTTGTTTCTTTTTGTGTCCTAGACCACGATCTCGGTCAAGAGATAGTGGTGATGAGAATGAACCCATCCAGGAAAGATTTTTCCGTCCTCATTTCTTGCAAGCTCCTGGTGATCTCATAGTTCAAGAAGGGAAGCTTTGTAGAATGGATTGCAAGGTAATAAGCCCTTACTTTAATAAATACTTGTGGATAGTCTTAAACAAGCATTACAATTTTTCTTTCCAGGAACAAATATGAACAATAATTCCACAGACTGTTCCTCCCAAGATCCATTAGTTGGAGGTTGCTACAATCTTAAGATGGTCCTAAACAAATTGATTGTTTTTAGTCTTGTTGAAGTTATCAGCATTGGGTGACAACCATCATAACGTCCACTAATAATTGCTTGTTTTTTGGTAACCTGTAATTGTGAGGTTGTAAAAGTCCTCAGACGCTCCTGCTATAGAAAACCAAGACAACTCTTGTTTAAAGTATAGTTTGTATCAATTAACCCCTCCTCATCATCACTGCTAAATATAAAAATCTTACCTCACACCTGGCTAGGCTTGCCCAAGGCTGGACAAAGGCTACAGCTCTGGTTTTCTGTCCATCATACTCTAATCCTTATACACTGAACCTACATATAAAGAAAGGACCCTAACTGATTGCATACACAAATTGAACTATGGGCAGCCTATGGTGAAGGGGTACAAACCTGAATGAAGGATATATTCTGTGTATGCAAAGCGCAGATTCACTAGGTTAGTGAATCTACTGACTCTCGACAGTGGGTATGTTAGGTAATCCAAGTAATGATTCATAATACTGGTACTCACAAATCATAATCTTTAAAGGCATTGTACACTTTCAAATGCTTATGATGTTTTACCCAGTGACAAATGGAGAAAGAACCCCCCAACAGTGCTTTTTAGGCAGAGTCAAAAATACAAACATACATACATTTGTATTTTTTGACTCCACCTAAAAAGTCCCATTGGGGGGTTCTCTGTCACTTGCTTACTTGAGACATTGGTGGAATATTGTCTTTGAACATCTCACCTTGCATTAACTTGTATGTCGAATGCTGTTCTACCTAGGCATTAGTGTATTTATACTCTGTGTTTGTCTTACCTTGTAATGATGGACTCACATGGTGTGGCGGTATTATGTAGTGTTGTGGCTGACCAAATCTCCTATGTCCATGTTTTTATTCACCTACCTTGTCCTTATTCCCTAAAGGGACAATCAACTTCTTGTTCTGGGTCACGAAGCATCCAGTCCGTGCCCAGATATTCTGTGTTGCAGCACAAATGTAGGAGTGCTATTGTGATCAAAACACATCTTTTCCCTTCATTGCTCTGCTTGCTTGTGTCTGTTAGATCTAATTACTGTACCTACCTGCACCAGTGCTAGACTGAGAGACCCAGGGATTTCAGGATATGTAGTTTCTTCACAGGAAATGTCAATTCTTAGACTACAGACAGAGGTCATACATTAAACTGTGCAGCGCCATGCTGCATGCCTCATGGTTGAACACAAACATACATTTCTGTACCCAGAATGTGAAGATTTACTTTGCTATAGGCTGTGCATACATGCAAGCAAATGACACCATAAAACTGAATGATCAAGCACATGAGAAGCACAAGGTGCAGGTGGGAAGGTTTATGATGTCTTCAAATTCGCAGTATTTATTGAATTTGGCTATATGTGTACCCTAACCTGCTTGCTCTGGACCCAATTGCTGTATGTTACTTGATATGTTAACGATAATGATGGACCAAATGGACAGGAAGCCTATTATGTATTTGAAAATAAATAACTCAACTGTTCTCATAATCTGTGAAATGTATTACATGTTTATCACTAGCTGCCCTTCATAAAAATGAAGAGGCCCTTTTACAGTGTAAAGCAGTTGTATTCAATTTTCGTTAATGTGGGAGGGGAGGATAGTGGCAGAAAAAAAAGGCCATTTGGCCTGTCAAAGTCAATTGACAGTTATTTCTCCTATATGGCAGGAAGAAAAAAAATCTTTGCATTGGAGCCGCCCCCCCCCCCTCCCCCGCGCTGCGCAGAGTTAGATACTTGTTAGGTCTAGGGGTACAGGAAGGGGTTGCATTATTTGCCCATCTCCCCGCTTACCAGCTCCAACACTCTCTTCTTGTCCCCAAAGCTCCGGTCTGTGGGCGGTCCCTCAGGATAATCAAGTACAGTGCAGGGATATTAACCCTGTGTTGTATGTGGAGGGGGGCAAGTGTGTGACCACGGCTGAGAGGAGCTTAGCAAGGAGGTTGTGGAGGACTGGTCCGCTGCTGGAGGTACCCTGCTGGAGCAAGGAGGGAGGTAATATAGCTTTTTCTGCAACCCCCTGGGGTGGCCCACTGCAGGGGGTATTATTTTTGTGTCTGGAGGTGGGCTTTAGGTAGTGAACAATCTATGGGACACTGCAGCCTGCATTTTATGAATGAGATATATGCAGAAAGTTGCATATCTTTTATTCGCTAACTTCAGTTACTGAAGATATAATTTATTGAGACTTGTTATATACAAAGCCCTAAAAAAAAGACCTAAAAGATCCCAAAAGTTTGCATCTTTAATAAATTAAAGGTGTCACCTAAACTCCTAACTTTCTGCATTAATTGATGGCTAACGTAGTTATAAGAGTCTGCTATTCATATAAATGGAGTAAAAATGCAGAATACAGAGTAACCACTGTGGTGTTTAGCGGAGAATGAAGAGAAGCAGCCAATCTCTGTTTTTAATAAGCCCCTAAGAGGCTAAGATAGCATAACAGTTTACAAACAATCAAGCAACCCTTTATTCCAAACAGCAATCAGATACTATGCTGTCTACCTGTCTTATCCAATATTTGCAATAAAGGTTGTCTACTTTATGTATTAAAATAAACCAATCAGCCATAACTTTATGACCACCCACATAATATTGAGTAGGTCCCTATTTTCCTGTCAAAACAGCCTTTTTTGCTGCCAAAATAGCTCTGATCTGTCGAGGCATGAACACCACTAGACCTCTGAAGGTATGTTGTGGTATCTGGTACTAAGCCACCAACAGCAGATCCTTTAAGTCCTGTAAGTTGTGAGATGGGGCCTGCATGGATCAGACCTGTTTTCCAGCACATCCCAGAGATGCTCGATTGGACTGAGATCTGGATAATCTGGAGTCCAAAAAACACGTTGAACTCGTTGTGTTCCTCAATCCATTATTAAACAATTTTTGCAGTGTGGAGAGTGCATTATCCTTCTGAAAGAGGCCACTGTTATCAGGGAATACAGTTTCCATGAAGGGGTGTACTTGCTGACTAACAATGTTTAGGTAGGTGGTACATGTCCAGTAACATCCACATGAATGGCAGGATCCAAGGTTTCTCCACAGAGCATTTCCCAAAGCATCACTCTGCCTACACTGGCTTGCCTTGTTATGATAATGCATCCTGGTGCTCCAGGTAAGTGATGCACACAAACCTGGCCATCCACATAATCCAAAAGAAAACGTGATTCATCAGACCAGGCCATCTTTTTCCATTGCTCCTTGGTCCAGTTCTGCTCAAATATTCTCAATGTAGGGGCTTTTGGCTACGGACACGGGTCAGCATGGGCACCCTGACCAGTGTGGGGCTATCCAGACCCATACATAACAAAGTGTTGAAAGCAGAAAAAATGGGCATCACAGTTTATGTACAGCAGGTTACTTATTGCCTTATCCCACCGACATTGAGATTCCAAAATCAATGTTCATATATATATATATATATATATATATATATATATATATATATATATATATATATATTTATTTATTTTTTTTATTTGAAAGATTGGTATTCATATATTCTGGTAAATAGCAGATTCATGTAACATTAATAATCACCTCCACACCATCCTATAGTAGAAGTACTGCTACAGGACGACGCGGGTGTGCAAAATCACGTATATATATATGTGATTTTGCAGTTCCAGGTAGGGGGCGCGGGGACCGACACCCAGCAGTCTCCGAGGATTTCCGACAGGGGAGAGACCTGCATGCAAACTATACAGATCTCTCCTCTGTCAGCTCCTGCATAGCAGAGCCATACAAAGTAGTGTGCTAACAGTAAAACACACACACAGCTCACATAGTAAAACAGCACAGTTAACCCTTTGATCGCCCCACATGTTAACCCATTCCTGCCCAGTGCCATTAGTACAGTGTCAGTGCTTTTTATTAGCACTGATCACTGTATTAGTGTCACTGGGGATGTCAGTTCCCCCCAGTGTCAGAATGCCCGCTGCAGTTCTGCTATAAGTTACTGATCACCACCATTACTAGTAAAAGCTATAACTTTCACATAAACCAATTAATTTACATGTATTGAGATTTTTTTTTGGAAAGACATGTAGCAGAATGCATTTTGGCCTAAATGTATGATGCCATTTTGTTTTATTTTTTTTACTGGACATATTAAATAGTAAAAAGTCAAACATATATATAATTTTAAAATTTTTTATTTTTTTGTTTATAGCGCAAAAAATAAAAACCACACAGGTGATCAAATACCAATGAAAGAAATCTCTTTTTGTGGGAAAAAAAAGGACGTAAATTTCATTTGGGTGCAGCGTTGCATGAAAGCGCTATTGTCAGTTAAAGAAACGCAGCACCGTACCGCAAAAAATGGCCTGGTCAGGAAGGGGGGGTGAATCTTCTGGAGGGCAAGTGGTTAATAACAATAGCGACATCCCCAGAAAGGAACAAAAATAAAGTTCAAAACAACAAAAGGAGAATAAAAAGATGTGATAATAGTATGGGTTTTTGTCAGGCACATGACTCCTCAAAATCAGGTTGAATATCAATGCGGGTCAGGGGCGGACTGACCATTTGGCCCGGGGTCAGTAGGGGGCCCCATGAGATGCCCCTGGTACCTTTTTCATAGGCTTTTTTGAGTTTGGGCAAGGACACAGGGGCCTCATGATCCCCTATTGCCCAGGGCTGCATGAGTTGTCAGTCCGCCCCTGATGCGGGTTATTCAGTTCAGAAAATGTGATGTAAAATTTTATGTGGGGAAAAAACCTTAAAGCATAACTAACGTTTTGGACAGAGTGGAGACGGATTAGAACACTTGTTAAGTTTGTATTGCAGTCTTTGCCCGTTAGCTAGATTTAACCTCTTATTTGTCCTGTTTACCATTAGCATCGAAAGTAAAAGAAACCCCAAACTTTGGATTGTCCCCAGAAAAGTAATAGAGGAGAAATTTTGCAATGGCAACACCAATGGCCCCGAAGGAATTCCCTTAATTAGCAGAGATTTTATCACTTCCTGTTTTGTCTGAGACAGAAAGTGAAGGTAAATCTCCCCAATGGGACACAGATGGCAAAAAATAAACTGACAGGTGTTATAACCTCCAATACTCTATCCAAAATGAAAAAAAAAAAAAACAGTTTTGCCTATAGTTCTGCTTTAACTGAAGAGTTGTGTAACGGATTAAATAAAGCCACCTTTTTAATGTAAAAATAAAGCGGACATAAATTAATAATTAAACAGGGATAGAAGAAAAGAGGTGAAGAAAAGACAAGAAGGGAAAAAAAAGGGATAGGATAGAGTTTCTGACTGAAGGATTCAACTAGCTATTTTTAGTTGGCTATTCTGTCCAAAAAATTAGTCCATGATGACCACAGGTCTCAAAATTTGCAGAAATCCTCATTAGCAATCACCAGCAACTTCTTCATTTGCATAATGGAGTTTACTTCATTAACCCATTCTCAAATAGATGGTTCAGTGGGGGATTTCCAATGCCTAGTGATTAAGGCTAAACCAGCCAAATGAAAAAATCTGAATAAACTCTTCTTGATATTTTGAATCCTTCCTCTCCATGCTCCATGATACCATAATCAATGTTATTTACTTTACCTGTCAGGGATCAGAATGTTAGGGGTGATCAGTGTAAGTCCCCTGTGCTTAAACTGGGCATACTCATTACAGGCTGATTGTATATAGTTTCAAGGTCTACCTGCTTGGATTTACATTCAGTGGATTGTTTACTTAGATTCTGCACTACAAAACTAAAAGGAATTTTATGGAGTGGTTTGATCACATTGTTATGTATGTAGTGAATTTTACTTAGATGTTGGACAAAGATTTGGCTTAATAGCACAACATTCCAGTAAATCCAAAGACTAAAGAATCACAAAGTCATGGTGGAATTTTAAAGGCAGCACAAGAGCTAACAATTGACGATAAAAATGTGATTATTTTAATCTTCAATTGTTAGCTTGTGTGGTGCCCTTAAAATTTTTAACCTAGCTAATATTCTCCTTAAATGTGCCTCAAGGAATTTAATCACTGCACAGGGAAAATTGTGGTGTGCAATCTGCTTTTTGTTTATGGAAGTTAGAGGTTGTAAAGCTTATTTTTCTAAAAACAACAAACAAGTTATAATTACCTGCACTGTGCAATGGTATTGCACAGAGTAGCCCCGAATCTCCTCCTCTGGGGTCCCCTGCTAGCACTCCTGGCTCCTCCACTTCTTTGTGTGCCGCCATAGGAAGGTGCTTCCTATGGGGTGCACGTGCAGGCTTTCTCCTGAGCTGTGCGGTGTGTGCCCATAGATACAGAGCGCAGCTTGGCCCCTCTCTAACTGCTCTCTACTCACAGGATTATAATGCAAGCAGCAGGAGCCAATGGCTTCCGCTGCTGCCTCTCTGTCCTGTGAATGCAAGGAGAGAGATGAACAGATGGGCACAGCGCTGGAGTGAGGAGGTAAGTTCTTAGGAGGTGAGCTATACAAGCACTGGGACATTTTTATCCCTAATGCAGAGAATGGATTAAGGTAAACAATGTTTTGCTTTTACAACCACTTTACCTAAAACCTTTTTCAATGTTTCTAGTGAAAGTTGTGCCTTAAGCCTCTAATATTTATAGATTGGAATTGTGTGACGCTCACATCTGTTATACCTGTCATACAAGCACCTGTTTGCCCCATTATGATTCAGCATGTCAAATGTATTTTAATGGAAATCCAATGTTCTACCTATCTCCTATATCCTTTTATAAACGACATTCTGAGTTCATTTCCAAGCAATATCACCACATATGTTTACACAACTGCTGCTAGCACAACAGGTGACCATCCGTCTTTGTTTTCTGGAAGCTCAAACACCACTGGAGGCAAAAATATCATACAATGCTTCTGAGAGATTAATACTATGTAGGAGGAATGTAGAAAGTTAAACATCAGGGGAATGCAATTAGAGATTATTGGCGCATGTGTAATGAGGTAATGTTTCAAAGAGGGAATTGTTCCACATTTCTTCCTGCTTCTTGAAACCTTCCCATGGGAAAGGAAACTCGAGCAAATCCTGTGACATTCATAATAGGAGAGCAGGTAATAGATCCAGACGAAGTGGAAAGACAAATTAGCAGCTCTTGCCTTTTGTCACATAAAGCTGTTTAGACGTACAGTGTTTCTGAAGTTAAATCTCCATATTAGTAAACAGTAGAATCAGTGCTGACTTTGAACTATGACAGTGAATACATCTACAGCAGAAAACAAGGAGAATTTCTAGAAAAGTTGTAAGCAGTTTCTGCAGACTGAAGCAAAGTTAATGCAGATTCATCTCCAGTAAGCCTGCTACCAATCAGTGGCCTTGTATGAACTGCATGTTAAAGAGACCCTGTCACTGACTTAACCAATTCCAGGAAGAAGCAATGAAACAACAAATGTTTCAATTTATGATTTGCAGTGTTTTTCTTTTTTCATAAGTTTTTCTTTTATTCGTGTACAATATGCCTTTCAACTTGCTAGTAAATTTGACTAGTCAGTTCCCCAGCATAGCCCTCTGTGCTGGCCAAGCTGCTTTGCTCCTCCCTTCACCTACCTATAATGTATTTATTTATTACAGTTACTTATATAGCACTGTCAATTTACGCAGCGCTTTACTTATATATCATACATTCACATCAGTCCCTAACGCTCAAGGAGTGTACAATCGAAGGTCCCTAATTCACATTCATACTTGGGAGGAAACCGGGAGTACCCGGAGGAAACCTACGCAGCACAGGGAGAACATGAAAACTTTGCAGGTAGTGCCGTGGTTGGGATTCGAACCAATGACCCTAGTGCTGCTAGCCAGAAGTTCTAACCACTTAGCCTATAAAACCTTTTATGTAGCCACCAGGAAAGGTGTCAAGGGAAATACTATCGAGTGCCACCTAGATGATAGCTTGGCCTCTGAGTCTGCTGGGGCTGCTCACACCACATCCCAGATTATGGTGTCAAGCAGTCTCAGGGCTTTTGGATGTCTACACAAGGGAGGATTTTACAGGTAGAAAACAAAACAAACTTTCCAGGTATCCAGCAAAAAAAACAAAACCAAAACAAAAAAAAAAACAACCAAACAAACAAATGACACGGTCTATCAATTGTAATTGCACAACATTTGCAATATATTTTCTGCATGGCCTCTTTGTATGATGCAGTGCTAAAGCCGGCAATACATGATTTTTGTTTTTCGTTCAACCACTGGGTTTAATATAAAAAAATAGCTGAATCTCCCATCCATACATTTGATGTGAATTGGGGAATCCCTCTCACTGAGCTATTGTAGCAGGGTGCCATCCCCTCCAGTACAATACAATGAACAGTGTTGCCAGCTACAGCCAGAAAAAAACAGACAGGCTGGTTGTACACAAATCAATCAAAAGATCAACTTTTATACAGTCAGCTATTCCATACACGAATCGACATTCGGTCGGTCCCTGCAGAACCGGCCAAATTTTGATCCATGCATGGCCTGTGATGAAATATGGATGTCAGACCACCTCCCTCTTCACCAAGCTGTAACAAAAGACTGGCCAACCTCATCCCGCAACAACAATGCCACTCAGACCCACACTGCACAAAGATTTTCCAGATTGCGGGAGCACAATCTAGGTGCCAACAGACTGAGTGCGATTGTCACTGGTTTTAGTTAACTAAGCAATTAACTATTTAAACTGCCACCATAGACTTTTACCAGAGTCAAAAACTTCCACAAGTTTAGCAATAACACTTATGATTTTAAAATAAATGTCTATACACACACTGTTACCACAGACAGATTTATTCAGAGATTTGTCATATACAGTAACGCTCTTCAAGAGACAGGAATTCTTTCAGTTTGCGTTAGAGCCTTAGAGACAATTTCAACACTAAAATAGGGTTTAATAATGAAATGGTCAAAATGGTCCATATAAAATATTTACAAAAAAAAGATATTACAAAGAAACAAAGAGACAACAATGCAACAGAGAAATAAAAAAGAGTTGAGGGTAAGAATACTTAAAAATGTCATGGTTTCAGCAGAGTTCATTGGATAAGCAAAGATGGTACAGTGGCTCTCTCAAGTCCAGTTAGGTGTTCCTTTGTTTGATCTTAAACAGCTGTCAATTTTTTTCTTCACATCAAGGGGTGGTGTTGGCAGAGATCATCTTACCAATCATCCTAAATACAGTTTTCTGTAAGTATTCATATTTCTGAATACCTACTGTTTACAGACTGCTAACATGCATATTATTGTCCAGTGTGCAATCTGCTTCAGAATTAATAAAAATATGACAAGTTTCAGATGTCTACTTCACCTAGGAGGCTAAGGGGCTCCATTGGTTCCCCATATTGTCTAATATAGGGATGTTTGGACGTGAAACAAAACAAATTAACTGAGGAAAGTAAGTTTGTCCTTCCTATGGCTGTGCTGTTATTATTTCATGAGTTATTTATTTTTTATTTTATTTATTTCAGGTACTTATATAGCACTATCAATTTACGCAGCGCTTTACATATATATTGTACATTCACTTCAGTCCCTAACCCTCAAGGGGCGTACAATCTAAGGTCCCTAACTCACATTCATATACAAGGGCCACTTTAGACAGGATCCAATTAACCTACCAGCATGTCTTTGGAGTGTGGGTGGAAACCGGAGTACCTGGAGGAAACCCACGCAGGCACAGGGAGAACATGCAAACTCCAGGCAGGAGGTGCCGTGGCTGGGATTCGAACCAACAACCCTAGTACTGCCAGGCAGAAGTGCTAACCATTTAGCCACTGTGCTGCCCAATGAAATATACTGAAGTTTTAGAGTGTTTGCTGATAACCAGTCTTTTATGAATGTGGATTTCTATGGTATTTACGATAGGGGGAAGAGCTGCAAGTGTCAGGTAACACTCCATTACTCAAGCTTGTGAGGGTGATGGTTTTATTAGGGTTTCCAGATGCAAATGTGGATTGGTTAATGGAAAAGGCTGGTGTGTATGTCCAATGAATGGACTGATAAGAAGGTGCTGGCATCAGTTAACAGTTCTGAATTCCATGAATTGAAGGAGGAGGAAGGGGCATTGTCACTACACCTGTGTCTCTGGTTCAACACAGAAAAGATAGTGACAAGTACAATGTAATGGCTGCATAAGAAACAACATGGCTGCTACACACATAGCTATTCATGTGCCCAGTATGCACAACCATTACATGTCTGACTTAATTGTAGTCTGTAAGAGTCTCCATGTGTGAGCATATATAGTAATGGATACATTAAGGGCAGGTATACATTCTTCTTTAAAGGTGCAGGGACACCTCCTTGGAAGCCCAGCAGAGTACAGTGGCAGCTGAAGGCGTCCAATGTGTTATTTCACTAGTTATTTGTGTGTATATTCATGTGGGAATGATGCGTGACTCTGACTGTTCTGTGCCTCCCGGGTGGCTAGACACAGCCCTCTGTATGGATATATGGATCTGAAGGCCTGTGTGAATGAGCCCTTAGTGTTGCCATGTGTTTGCAGACACCATGGGGGAGATTTACTAAAACTGGTGCACACAGAATCTGGTGCATCTGTGCAAAGTAACCAATCAGCTTCTAGCTTGTTCAGTAAAGCTTTGCCAATAGAGCCTAGAAAGTGATTGGCTACTATGCACAGCTGCACCAGATGCTTTGTGCACCAGTTTTAGTACATCTCCCCCATTGTGTTGCATTTTGCAAAGGACTTGTAGGATTTTTTACCAATGAACAACATTTATTTATTATTTATTTATTACAGGTACTTATATAGCGCTGTCAATTTAAGCAGCGCTTTACATATATATTGTGCATTCACATCAGTCCCTAACCCTGAAGGGGTGTACAGTCTAAGGTCATTAGGTATATACAACATAACTAATTTCATTAAACAGCTGACACTGCAAAATGCATTTCTTTAGTTTTAATTGCTCTACAAGTATGGGTATATATGTTGACTTAGGTGTGTTAACCTTGACTTAGTAGCTTTTTTTTTCCTTTAGGTAATTCATTTTGTGTGGACAAAGCTTAAGTGAATAGCTGTAAAGAAATGCAATAAAATAAACTTCCCATTGCTTACATCATATTTTCACTGCTGTTAGTTTGAACAAAAAAAGGACAACTATACTTTTATATACATGGTTACCTTCCCCAGCACCCTCTAAAGCTTTATACTCACCTCTCCACGCTCCTGCCAGATCCAAGCTGTGTGGTCCACGGGGAGATGCACAGCCAGTGCTGCTAACCCTCTAGCCAGGAGGGATTCTTCTATGGAGACAACTTATCTGTAGGAATTAATGGGATTTTCTTTGGGCATGCACAGAACAACCAAGTACTCATAGTGTGGATCTCACAGAAAAATGGACAGATGAGTTTAAATCTCTGTGGAGGGTTCAGGGAAAAGGGGGGGGGGGGTAACTTAAATGATAGTTTTACAAAAATATTTCTGTAAGTACTATTATATACACTGCTCAAAAAAATTAAAGGAACACTTTGAAAACACATCAGATCTTAATGGGGAAAAATATCATGCTGGATATCTATACTGATATGGACTGGGTAATGTGTTGGGAATGTAAGGATGCCCCATCGTTTGTAGGTTGATAATTTTCATTTCCATCAGAGGACTGAATTCGAAGAGACCCCGAAAATCAAAGTAAAAAAATGATGCAGCAGGCTAGTCCATTTTGCTGAAATTTCATTGCAGCAACTCAAAATGGTACTCAGTAGTTTGTATGGCCCCATGTGCTTGTATACATGCCTGACAATGTCGGGGCATGCTCCTAATGAGACGATGGATGGTGTCCTGGGGTACTTCCTCCCAGATCTGGACCAGGGCATCACTGAGCTCCTGGACAGTCTGAGGCGCAACCTGGCGGTGGCGGATGGATCGAAACATGATATCCCAGAGGTGTTCTTTTGGATTTAGGTCAGGTGAGCGTGGGGGCCATTCAATGGTAACAATTCCTTCATCCTCCAGGAACTGCCTGCATACTCTCACCACATGAGGCCAAGCATTGTGCACCAGGAGGAACCCAGGACCCACTGCACCAGTGTAGGGTCAG
Organism: Staurois parvus; assembly: GCF_062004578.1. Taxonomy (NCBI): domain Eukaryota; kingdom Metazoa; phylum Chordata; class Amphibia; order Anura; family Ranidae; genus Staurois; species Staurois parvus. The sequence continues at coordinate 785,540 of NW_028318879.1, forward strand.
ACAATGGGTCCAAGAATTTCATCCCAATACCTAATGGCAGTCAGGGTGCCATTGTCTAGCCTGTAGAGGTCTGTGCGTCCGTCCATGGATATGCCTCCCACCACCAAAGCGGTCATGCTGAACGATGTTACAGGCAGCATAACATTCTCCATACCCTTTCACGTCTGTCACATGTGCTCAGGGTGAGCCTGCTCTCATCTGTGAAAAGCACAGGATGCCAGTGGCGGACTTGCCAATTCTGGTGTTCAAATGCCAATCGAACACAGGGCCCACTAGAGGACGTCGGGGCACTCAGACCACGCTTATGAAGTCTGCTTCTGATTGTTTGGCCAGAGACATTCACACCAGTGGCCTACTGGAGGTCATTTTGTAGGGCTCTGGCAGTGCTCACCCTGTTCCTCCTTGCACAAAGGAGCAGATACCGGTCCTGCTGATAGGTTAAGGACCTTCTACGGCCCTGTCCAGCTCTCCAAGAGTAACTGCCTTTCTCCTGGAATCTCCTCCATGCTCTTGAGACTGTGTTAGGAGACACAGCAAACCTTCTGGCAATGGCATGTATTGACATGCCATCCTGAAGAAGTTCGACTGCCTGTGCAACCTCTGTAGGGTCCATGTATCACCTCTTGCTTTCAGTAATGACACTGACCCTAGCCAAATGCAAAACTGGTGAAAAACCGTAGGAAAAGATGAGTAGGGAAAAAAATGTCAGTCAGTGGCCTCCACCTGTAAAACCATTCCTGTTTTGGGGGTTGTCTCATTGTTGCCCATTTAGTGCACCTGTTGTTAATTTAACACCAAAGCTGCTGAAACTGATTAACAACCCCCTCTGCTATTTAACTGACCAGATCAATATCCCAGAAGTTTAATTGACTTGATGCTATACTCTGATTAAAAAGTGTTCCTTTAATTTTTTTGAGCAGTGTAGTTTGAATATGCATTATAATTGAAACCGTTATAACATGCATAGAAATAACAGTATAGACTGAATACCAGCAAAACATGGATGGTTTCAAAATTAATATAACCTCTAGTTGCAATCAGTCAGTTACATCCTGGGGTCCACAAATGCAGCCAAACATAATTTTTAATGCTGACTCATTAAGGAGATAAGAGAAAGTACTTGTATTCTGTGTTATCACTGCTATAGATTCTGATAGGATGGTTCATACGTTTTATATCTGTATTTTAACAGTTGTTTTAGATGATTTTAACTGATACAAGGTATCATCATAGTTTAGGCAGCATGTGAAACAGATAATAATTCACTGATAATGACATCTATTTATTTGGCTGTAAAACCTTAGGTGAGTGGATTACCAACCCCTGACCTGAGCTGGCAGCTAAATGGCAGACCTGTCCGTCCAGACAACAATCACAAGATGCTGGTGCGTGAGAATGGAGTGCACTCCCTGATCATTGAGCCAGTGACCAGCAGAGACGCTGGAATATACACTTGTGTGGCCTCGAACCGAGCTGGACAGAACTCATTCAGCCTGGAACTTATTGTGGCTGGTAAGTGATTTTTTTTTCACTATTAGGGCCCAGTTTACACCGGTGTGTTTTTCGTGTGGTGCATTAAAAAAAATCCTACTTTCTGCATGTACTTATATCATTAAAACGTGCATTATATAGAGTTCAACAGCAAGGCATGTTTAAGGCACACTGCGCTAGTGTGAACTGGGTCTTATATCAGACGTTTGTTTTGTATCTAGGGATATGAGGTCATTGTTACCCTGAAAATGTTAAAGCATAGGTAGAAAATATCATTTCTTAATTTAACCTGATGAACTCCACAGCTCTTATTTTAGTATGAATTTTCACATCGATTTAATATACAGCAATTTTTTCCTTCATTCTTATTGAACAAAATCATACATGCATCATTATAGCTTTTGTGGTGTATAAATTAACATTCCCTATTAAAAACAATTCTAGAGAGGATGGGCAGCACAAAAGAACATTGAATATAATCAAAACCCTGAATTTTTCCTAATGTGATACATTCCAGTGTCCAGTTATGTTTACTTTAATACTACAAAATAAATGTTCCTAAGTCACGCTATAACGTATGTGTATGCTGATTGAAGAAGCTTACAATTTGCATGCAGGCAAACACTGTGCAACACTCTTTTGAATCACAGGGCTACTGCAGATATTACATGTATTTCCAGTTTATTTGCAGTACATGTATTGTAAAGAGTTAGAATTTATGATGTCAGTCTTTGTTCTGATGCTAGAAACATTTTCTGTATGCATTTTGCACCTAGCATCACGTGAGCTGGCTGGTGAAACAGGACCTTGCTTTGTGCACTGCACTGTCATGTTGGAACAGGAAGGGGTCATCCCCAAACTGTTCCCACAAAGCTGGGAGCATGAAATTGTTCAAAATGTCTTTTGACATTTTGACTGACGCCTAAAGTTAATATAACCAGAACCTCCTACTGATCTATGTTTTGTGAGTGTTACATGAGCACATCAAATCTCTGCAAACTTCCCTAAATACGTACATGTGGCAGGGAAAGAAACCTTGAAGTATGATCGGGGGGATAGGAATAGGGAGGGTTCTGAATAAGTAAAGCAACTTGGGGAGAATGGACATTTTGAAGGCGGCAAGTCTACCTGCCCAGGAAAGTTTGTGCTTTTGAAGGACTTGCAACTCCCTGTGCATTTTTGAGAGAAATGGAATGTAGTTGGCCAAAAATAGGGATACAATTAACTAAATCAGTTAAAGGTCTCAGTAGGATATACTGGAATTGTCCCATACAAACCAGAACTGATGCTGTAGTATATTTCTAGTGATACCATCGAGGCCTAGATTTAATATTACAGATTTACTCTTGACTTTATAATACGATACTCTACTAAACCATTGTAAAGTATGGTAAAACTCTGCCAGAGAAAAAGATGGGTTGGTAAGAAGGAGTATAAGGTCGTCTACAAACAGACTGATTTTGTGTGTGATGGAATCGATAAACTTGTTATGTAGGGGTTGGAACGAATGTGTTCTGCTAGGGGTTCCATAAGAAGATTGAAAATTAGTGGAAATAATGGGCATCCTTGCCTCGTTTCATTTGTTATTTGGAAGGGAAGTGATAGCATATTTGAAGTGTACACTTTAGCTGATGGGGTAGTGTAGAGGGCAAGAATTGCGCTGAGGATGGGGCCGTGAAAAAGAAATTTGAGTAGCACCTGAGGAGCCTCAGATGAAGTCAGAAGCTACATGGACATAAACTGGAAGCTACGGAGTGGCCATTTTGTAGAAGGTTTTTCATACTGTTTGCTATTTGAATACATGCTGAGACACCTTGCTTTTTTGTAAGTGCAATTTTATTATTTAAGAGTCACATCCCTATCATTGCCTACTACACTATTTGATTGTACTATGCTACATGTTATGATGCTATTGAGAATCAGATGCTTTGTGGAGTGAGAGGAGCCCTCTTTTCTATGCAAATGGATCTTTATTGTCTGGTAAAGTGCATGGGATGTGAGGTGGCAGTCAGTGTGTTCACTAACACTGGGAACTTATAATGTAAGGAGAACACGAATAGAGTGAGTATATTGTTTTGAAGATATGACACTATATGCAATTCCTTCGGAGGTATATTTCCTATGTGAAAGTGGACAGACCTAGGAGCTTAACCATGAAGGAAGGTGGAATTTGTGGAAGCTTTTTCATATTTATGGGAAAGTAAGAGTAAAGATGACAGATGGTTAGAAGTGTACGCACGGTGGAGTGATTTTTGCACTTATCAAGCACTATTTTTGTAAGTGCGTTTTTTTGTGTTACATATCATACGTTGTAGATAATTCACTATATGCAATTTTTATTTCTTTGAGGGTATTAAACGGAGGAAGAGGAATCTATCACTTGTGGAGGAAGAATATCCAATAAAAATATATCCACACTTTTGGGTGTTTAGGTCACGGAGACGCTAAGAGTTGGACTGTGTGTTTTGGACTTTCGGGGGAGAAAGTAATTTTTTGGCGTCTGGAGTCTATTGTGTTAGTACTTAGTATCACACCGATATATTCACTTACTTACGGTATATGTCCAGAATACTGTTGGAATTCTATTGGCTGTGATCAGTGGATATAAGCTGTAAATAACATATTACATTTTGAGTACAATATGTTGAGACCATCTTCTGCTTTGCAATTTGAAAATCACTTCACAAGAGCATTTATAAAATCATTACAATTTGCCAGATACAACCTTTTAGTAATATCTAGCAGAAAACCAAATCTATTACAATTCTGCTGTTCATCATGCCCAAGGATTAACAGAAGGGCAGTTGGTATTAGTATAGTTTTGAAGTAATAAAACCTGAAAGGGGCACATAGTTCTAGGTTAAAACACCCCTTCCCCTGTAATTGTGTAGGGCCAACCTGATATACATCAACATGAATAGCTACCACATGGCTGAATAACTGAAATTTTTACTAAGCTACAATTTGAACTTTTATGGTTCCTAAGTGTGTGTTTTGAATATTGGTTGTGACAATATTCATTGACTTAGTTGAGTAGATCCACTGCAGTGTGGCAGCTGATTAGGGGAGTGAAACTGCAAATCAGTACACTGAAACTAATCTTGCTCATCCTGGGGTTGTCACCCTACCAGTTTAATAAGTGGCTTGGCTGAACATAGGACTATATGCCAGTTCTAGTAATTGAAAAGAGACACAAATAATGAATTTGGGCATTTTTTTCTAGGAAAGGCGTAACCGCAACATTTATCAATATTCTTTACTCCCTGCTGGTTAGTTTCATAGAATAGAACAAACATGTAGTGCTAAGTTCTAACTCCCTGAAGTCCATGTGTAGCTTCTCTTTTAACTGGGAAAGTGGTGTTGAGAGGTTCTCCTGGCACATTGGGTTTGTAAAGCTGTAATGTCGCACAGCCCTCCACAGCAGAAAACGTATACACTCAGCTTCAATCTTCAGTTTAGGAGTCAGAATTCACTACAAAGAATGACTCATGCATACAAGCACCCTTTATGGCCGGCACGTTTCCATTTGTCTCTGTTTCCAATATAAGTGTGTTCTTTGTGT